>NC_069501.1:258312800-258390300 GCF_027579735.1 Bombina bombina | reverse complement strand
CCTTGGCATTTTTATATAAAATGTTTAGTTATGCACAATGAAACAACTTTGCTATATATTTTCATTATTTATTTTCATGTAATTTAGCTCTGAAAATGAAGCAATTTCTAATTCTCCGAAGTTGGAATGCACCCAGCTGACTTTTCAAGCATAAACCTGCTACATATCTGTCCCTTATTGACATTAGCCGGTAACAACTGTAAAACAATTTACTTTATACTAACTTTATGACTGTGACTTGCCTTGTTGTCTGTGGACTAAAGCCCAGATTGGCTCCTACAAATAAAGCAATAGTGGGTGGAGTTTGGCTATTGAAAAATAACCAGTAAAAAACATGGTAATTTGTTTTTAAAACATTAAGACATGGCTGATATGTTATTCTATAGCAACACAACTGAAATGTCTTGTAATTACAAAGTGTTTACTGCCCCTTTATCTATTTTGTTCATTGTTGAGACTACCCCTTTAAAAAGTAATGCTGTTGTAAAAGAAAAGATATAAGCATTAGCAACTCCTATGTCAAAGGTGTGTATACCAGAATGGCATAGGATCTATACAGCCAACTACAAGTTGTCTGACAGTTTTTAATATTACTGTGAAAATCCTTTTACATTTTAAGTGAGAAATTATCACATATTGTTTTGTGGGGTTAATTAATATATCACTATAAAAACCATGACAGACCAATCCCATTAAATGGCTTAAAGTTCAGTGTCATTTTGTCATACAACTCAACAAAACCTATTTTTTTCATCAATGTGTAATTCTTTAAAAATAATAGTAATTGGTGCTTTAATGGGCAGCTTGTCCAGTTTGTGGCAGGAATGCAAATAATACTGTTGTTTGTTGCTATTTTTATACAACGTATGATGGTGCTCTTAAAGGGACACTACTATGAAAATGTATTTCAACTGAAAGAAATGTTTTTTTTTCTACTCTAATAAGACAGACAATGCCTTTCCCCAATTCAAGTGTATGAAAAACTCTAAAGTGCCCACAAATACCTCACAGCTTGTCAATGGTGAAGAATTGGCCTAATCTAAATTCATATTTTACTAAGAAAACATATAGAATTTTATCAATGCTTTTAAACGATTTCTAGATAACTGAATCCAAGCTGCTTCTCTATGTTCTACAAAATGAAATATATGTATATATTTAATAGGATTACAAATAACAATACCATTATTAACAGCCAATGGTTGTGTTAAATGGCAGTGTCCCTTTTATTGTAAAGAGGATGATTTGAAACTTAATCTTTAAAAGGGGGGGGGGGGGAAACATTATTTAGCACAGAATGGGCATAGGGGAAACACAAGTTTATTGTGCCTGTGTTTGTCTGTACTGTTCTTCATTACTAATGCTCTTGCACGGATGTTTATGTATGTATTTACTTCGTATATATGGGCTTCAGTATTTGTTGAAACTGTATCAAACTACTCTGCAGAATGCAACATGGCATATTTTGATGCAGTAAGTGAAAGAAAAAAATGTTTTGAATGCACAATGGTTGATTCATTTTAAACATTAAAAAATACTATTTTGATAATATGGCTGCTATAAACTATTTTACAAACATATACGACCTTTGTTGGTACAAACTATATTTTTGACATATTAAGTCCGTTATCAGTTTAATTAAATGTAATAGAGGTATATGACATGACTCAAATATACACTTATGTTTTGTACAAAGGCATCCACAACATTTGCACATTTACACATTTTTACATCATCGAACATGTTTCCTTGTGCTATTAACTTATTGAAAATGCAAAGATGGGAAAGAGAAAACATTCATGACATGAAATTAAATGTAGAGATGAGGCAACTCATTGGTGCTGTTCCAGCTTCTTGAAATACAAAGTGCTAGAGCTTTCTGTGGAACATGTAACACTGTATCATTCATGGCCTATTTTATAAGGACTTTAAAAGACTGTAACAGTCAAATAATGACATGGTTTACATTAGTTAAACGTCATTTTAAAAGGATGTCATTTTATAAGCATAGTATTGAGGGTATTCCCAGCCTCCCTCTAGTCATGGGTGCCACCATCTTGAAATCAATCTTTCACTATCTACATTCTAGTGCTGAGTTGTTTGCACACGTGCAGCAACTCTCCTTCAGACCTATGTTACAAAATGGCATAACCCATGATTAGAGGTAGATACATGAAATGTATTTAGTGTCCCTTTAAAGGGATATTCCGGTCAAAATGTAAATGCACATGGATGAATCACATTTGCAGTATACATGTATTGACAACAATGCTTCTAGTAAAAGTTATGACTGTTTTAGTGTTAACATTTGTCTCTGCATGTGAAATATAGCTAGATATTCTTTCTGCACCATCATTTTAAATATTGCAGCTGCTCAGAGTGCCAGTGGGTTTTGTATCACGTCAGTAATTAACAAATTGAGTCATTACCAGATGATACAAGCACCCTAGACTCTCTGCGCAAGTGCTGTGTTTAAAATGCTGGTGCACGGTGCATATTTAAATAAACGTTTGAAACAGCTGTAGCTTTTATTAGAAGCATTTTGCTAATACATGTATATTACACAAATGTTTCTATTCAAAACTAAAATGTATCCATGTGGATTCCTATTTTGGCTGTAATGTCCCTTTAAGACTATCGACCCTGGAGGTGCACTGCTGGTTCCAAATTAGCAGCACTAGTCACACAACTCAGATGTGCAACTAGCACTGCTGATTGGATCAGCGGCAGTTTCCACTACAAGTCCCAAGCGGCTCTTCTACTGGGTGTTTAACCCCTTTGTGGGTATTAAACACAGTAGTGTAGGGTCAATAGTCAGAAAATAACATGCTGTAACAAATTAGAGAACGTTTCTTTTTACTATTATGGCCCTTTAAACATCTGTTAGTGTTGTCTAAGATTGTGCATGACCCACGCTCAATAGAGAGGCTAAAAAAACTAATTTTATAACCTGCAAATCAAATAGCTGGTTGAAAACGTACAGATTTTGTCTTTTGGCCTGTTTAGAGAGTGTAGGGAAAAGCACATTTTTATATACAAAACCAAGAGGTGCGTAATATCCTTATATCAAGCTAGTAGCGTGTGTCCTTGTAATTATAGTTAAAGAAAACATTCAAATTATATCATGAGATTACTTCATAAAATATGCTATAAAATACACATAATCCAAATAAAAAAATGTGTTGGGGAAAGAACTTTCCTTTTGTCTGTAATGTGCTGTGACAAATTTTTCATTTTCATGTCACTGATTTTATCAATGTTTTGGTCCAGTTGTGTAAAGGTACCGTACCAAGAAAAATGCCTTTGGAAGGCAACGATCAATTATGGAATATAGTTTAGTACAATAAAAACACCACCACAATTCTTTATATCATTCAATGATGCTTTTGTTTAATAAGATATGAAAGTCATACATTAAAAGTGACATTTTAGTATAAAGATTATATGGTCTTATACATAAGAGCATGATATATTTACACTTTTAAAGCTCCAACTACATGTGTTTAACCTTTGCAAAGGGGATAAATGCATAGTTAAATTCCTGCTTGGAGCCACACGAACAGCAGCTGCTGAGTTGAACACAGCCGGAGATTGGCGGGTTGTGCGACTGTCACTTTGGTTTGGAGCACCAGCTGTTTCCTGCTCAAAATCAGCAGCTCTCTGGGGCTTCTGAGCAGGATTTTAACTGTGTTTAAAGGGGCAGAAAAGTAAAACTGAAACTTTCATAATTCAATTAATTTTAAGACATTTTTAAAATTAACTTTATCAAATTTACTGTGTTTTCTTGGTATTCTTTGTTGAAAAACCATGTTCATATCTACAGCAAGCTAGCCGGTGATTGGTCTCTACGCAGATTTGTCTCTTATCATTAGCTAACCAGGTGTGTTTAGCTAGCTCCCAGTAGAGCATTGCTGCTTTAGAACTGACTTCAACTGTGTGTTTAATACCTTTGCGGGGCTGACTCACATAAAGGTCTTTTAAAAAAAATTAGAAAATCACCATTAAAGTCTACGGGAATGTTTGTAGATATAATCATTTCATACGTTTTTCTAAAGATTTGTGATCAACCCCATAGTTATATGCAAGTGATAATAAAATACAATTTTATTACATATTAGAGTGTTTTCCTTTTGCACTTTTATTTCCCTTTAACTCCTTTTACAGGGGTTAAATACGTAGCGTTGGAGAATCCACAATGCAAAAATTGTGATGCTCTAACAAATTAAAGCATACAGTTCTTTCACTAGAATGTCTCAATAAATAATGGGACAATAAACTAGTTATAAGCCCCTTAAAGGGACATGAATGTCAAGATTAATCATGATTCAGACATGTAGAGCATTTTGTTTTTGCACTTTTGTGTCCCTTTAAAATAAACTTTACTCCAGCCAGCTTGAGAATAATGACAGAGAACATATTATGCTTAACAAATAGTAATGCTCCAACATCAAATGAATACCTCTACAACAACATTTCAGCTAGTAACTGGCTAATAATTGACTTTTTCTCATGCACTAGCATTTAGCTTCTGTCCCCATCTATATCCAGACTTGTGTCTTAACGTGGATTATCAATATTGCTGCATATGACAAGCAAATGCAATATGTACCATAACAGTAAGAAAAATACATAGGCCTGTAAGGATATGAATGTGTAATATAAGCATAAGTAGGCTTCCCCTTTTCTTTCCTCTACTGCTGCATTAACATTAATGTATTTTCATACATGTTCAATCACAGACCAGGGGCCCGATCCGATATGCAGCGCCGCCCGCAAAAGCCGGCGACACCAGATTTTGCGCGATTTTGGTATTACATATACGGCGTAGCATACAAGTTACGGCCGTATATTTCACCCGTTGCTCGCAATTTTTACTCCCATAGGCTAACATGGGACCGCGTCGTAAATCGGTATCCAATATCCAGCGCAAGGCCTTACGTGGCGAAAATGGAGAAATCTTACTCCATTTTCACCTCGCCATAAAATGTAGCCGTAGCAGGCCTTGCACTGAGTATGGGAGCACCGTAACTCCCTAAAATGCTTGGAAAAATAAACTAACACCTAACGCATGCGCAATGTCTATCTACCTGTCAACCGCAATCCCCCACCGCAATAACTAATAAACTGTATTAACCCCTAAACCGCCATAGCCCACACCGCAATTAACATATTCTAGTATTAACCCCTAAACCGCCATAGCCCACATAGCCTATTAAATCTATTAACCCCTAATCTGTCGCCACCACTATAATAAAGTTATTAACCCCTAAACCTAAGTCTAACCCTAACACCCCCCTAACTTAATTATTATTTAAATAAATCTAAATAATATTACTATTATTAACTAAAGTATTCCTATTTAAAACTAAATACCTATAAAATAAACCCTAAGATAGCTACAATATAATTAATAATTACATTTTAGCTATTTTAGGATTTATTTTTATTTTACAGGCAACTTTGTATTTATTTTAACTAGGTACAATAGCTATTAAATATATTTTAACTAGGTAGCTATTTAATAGCTACCTAGTTAAAATAATTACAAATTTACCTGTAAAATAAACCCTAACCTAAGTTACAATTTCACCTAACACTACACTATCATTAAATAAATTAATTAACTACAATTACCTAACATTAAATACAATTAAATAAACTATAGTACAAAAAAATAACAAATACTAATTTACAGAAAATAAAAAAATTACAAGAAGTATAAACTAATTACACCTAATCTAAGCCCCCTAATAAAATAAAAAAGCCCCTCAAAATAATAAAATGCCCTTCCCTATACTAAATTACAAATAGCCATTAAAAGGGCTTTTTACGGGGCATTGCCCCAAAGTAATCAGCTCTTTTACCTGTAAAAAAAGAAATACAACCCCCCCAACATTAAAACCCACACCCAACCTTACTCTAAAACCCACCCAATCCCCCCTTAAAAAAACTAACACTACCCCATTGAAGATCACCCTACCTTGAGCCGTCTTCACCCAGCCGGGCAGAAGTCTTCATCTGATCCGGGCACAAGTGGTCCTCCAGCCGGGCAGAAGTCTTCATCCGATCCGGGCAGAAGAGGTCCTCCATCCGGCAGAAGTCTTCATTCAAGCAGCATCTTCTAACTTCTTCCATCCGATGAGGAGTGGCACCATCTTGAAGATATCCGACGCAGAGCATCCTTCCTGGCCGACGGACTAACGACGAATGAAGGTTCCTTTAAATGACGTCATTCAAGATGGTGTCCCTTGAATTCTGATTGGCGGATAGGATTCTATCAGCCAATCGGAATTAAGGTAGGAAAAACACGATTGGCTGATGCAATCAGCCAATCGGATTGACGTTCAATCTGATTGGCTGATCCAATCAGCCAATAGGATTGAGCTCGCATTCTATTGGCTGATTGGAACAGCCAATAGAATGCAAGGTCAATCCGATTGGCTGATTGCATTAGCCAATCAGATTTTTCCTACCTTAATTCCGATTGACTGATAGAATCCTATCAGCCAATCGCAATTCAAGGGACGCCATCTTGGATGAAGTCATTTAAAGGAACCTTCATTCATCGTTAGTCCGTCGGCCAGGAAGGATGCTCCGCGTCGGATGTCTTCAAGATGGTGCCGCTCCTCGTCGGATGGAAGAAGATAGAAGATGCCGCTTGGATGAAGACTTCTGCCCGGATGGAGGACCTCTTCTGCCCGGCTGGGTGAAGACGACTCAAGGTAGGGTGATCTTCAATGGGGTAGTGTTAGGTTTTTTTAAGGGGGGATTGGATGGGTTTTATAGTAAGGTTGGGTGTGGGTGGTGGGTTTTAATGTTGAGGGGGGTTGTATTTCTTTTTAAAGAGGTAAAAGAGCTGATTACTTTGGGGCAATGCCCCGCAAAAAGCCCTTTTAAGGGCTATTTGTAATTTAGTATAGGGTAGGGCATTTTATTATTTTGGGGGGCTTTTTTATTTTATTAGGGGGCTTAGATTAGGTGTAATTAGTTTATACTTCTTGTAATTTTTTTTATTTTCTGTAATTTAGTGTTGTTTTTTTTGTACTATAGTTTATTTTATTTAATTGTATTTAATTTTAGCTAATTGTAGTTAATTTATTTAATTAATTTAATGATCGTGTAGTGTTAGGTGTAATTGTAACTTAGGTTAGGGTTTATTTTACAGGTAAATTTGTAATTATTTTAACTAGGTAGCTATTAAATAGTTATTAACTATTTAATAGCTATTGTACCTAGTTAAAATAAATACAAAGTTGCCTGTAAAATAAAAATAAATCCTAAAATAGCTACAATGTAATTATTAATTATATTGTAGCTATCTTAGGGTTTATTTTATAGGTATTTAGTTTTAAATAGGAATACTTTAGTTAATAGTAATATTATTTAGATTTATTTAAATAATAATTAAGTTAGGGAGGTGTTAGGGTTAGACTTAGGTTTAGGGGTTAATAACTTTATTATAGTGGCGGCGACAGATTAGGGGTTAATAGATTTAATAGGCTATGTGGGCTATGGCGGTTTAGGGGTTAAAACTAGAATAGGTTTATTGCGGTGTGGGCTATGGCGGTTTAGGGGTTAATAATTTAGTTATTACTTGCGGTGTTGGCTATGGCGGTTTAGGGGTTAATAATTAGGCTTATTGCGTTGTGCGGGATTGTCGGTCTAGGGGCTAATATATTTATTATTAGCAGTGAGAGGGGAGATTGCGGATATAGGGGTTTTACGTGTCTGGCTTATTTTTGGGAGGCAGGTTAGACTTTTACGGGAAATTTAATATTTCCTTTACTTTTCTTAGGCGCCGGCAGTTTCTAAAGTGTCGTAAGTCACTAGCGACTCCAGAAATTTGTAGTTACGCTCATTTCTGGACATCGCTAGTTTATCAGACTTACGGCACTTTAGGAACTGCCGGCGGGGTATATGTAATACCCCGATGTGCGAGGTGAAATTACGAGCGGCGCAGGTTCCCACGCTTGCTCCGAAACCTACGCCGTATATCGGATCGCGCCCCAGGAATATAGAGAAATCAGCTAAAGAAAAAGCCAATATATGCATTTGACAATGTTTCTCAGGTATAAAGCTGTAGTTTTATATAGCTTCTGATGTTTGTTTAATGTCCTTTTAATGCATCATTTCCAGTTCAGTATGTGTGATGAAATAGAACAATTAACATATATTTTATATAGATATATATATATATTTAAAAGCACTTGAACTATTTGTTTTGGAACCTAGCTGCAGGAGAATACACAACCTTTTAATACTATATGTAAGTATCTGAAAAAGAAACAGTGGAGGCACAGAGACTGAGAAGGAACAACACGGACTGATGGCAGGAACCTAGCCCAGGAAGATTGTTGGGAGTTGCAACTTTTGGGGGTATAATGGGAGCCATGAACCACAACTGATAGGTCAGAGACAATAACGTAACAGGTATCAGCCAGTGTGACGATTAAGCCTTTCAACCCAGCCGTCACTATGGGGAGAGTGTGGGTATGAACTGGTTTTCTTAAACTTTTATCTCTACAAAGGACCTAAAGGGACACCAAATTAACCCCTAAATCCTGTCTACACTACCCCAGTTTAACAATTGCTACCACCACCAAGAAGTTTGAATAAGGGTGTCTTGGAGACCCAATAACTCACACATTTAACAATTAGGTAACGTGCCTTTAACCTTGTCTCAACAGAGTGTGAATTCAGATGTTATAGCCCAAATACAGAATTAGATTTTCTATATATTTAATAACAAAAGACAAATACAAGTTACACAGTGCCAAATTATAAAAACATACAAAAATAACAAAATACAAGATATGCAAAGATACAATTCTTTAAAATAAAATGGGACATAATAAACTAACACAATACCTATTACCAAGTTTCTTTAGGTATGTGCAGAACCTCCTTCAGGTGTTACTTCTTCTGGTCCCAGGCAAGTTCTGCTTACGTTTTCTGTTACATTCAATTATAACTCAGTCTGCCTTAGTCTTGTCAAGACCATCACCCTTGTGTTTATTTACAATTCTCTAAAACATTCATAGCCAGGCCTTAACTCACAGTATCAAGAAATACCATGCACCAGGAGGAGGGGGTTATTGAGACCACAGCATTCCTGAATAAACACAGAATTTACACAAAGAAAGAGCAAAACAGATTAACCTGGCAATGCTGAGACATACCACCTCTGCTGGGTAGTAATCCAGGTATTAACTACTCCTCATGAGTGTATCATGATAGCCAGACATAATGCAGTGTCAGGAGCCACAGCCAGTAGGTCAAGAGCCAGTAATGTAACAGATATAACAGGTATTCGATAGATGCATAGTCAGGGATTAAAGCCAATGCTCCTGAGCGAGAAAACTTTAGGTGTCAGGACATGGATCTGGATGCCAAAATTATGAGGACTTAATTGAGGGTGTCCAGGGTTTACGAAGCAGTAGCATCAGACTTCCTGCTGCAGGAACTTCTTCAGCTTCCCCCTTGGGAGGAGCAACCTCATGGACATGGACTTGGTGGTGTTCTTTCTAAAGCACATAGTGCAAAACAAACATACTTTCATCAGATGGTGAGAGTACATGATCTATCACATGTGAGAATATTCCCCTCCTGACCACTAGGAGAAGGCAAAAGACACCCCAACACACTATAATTTTAAATCTCCCACTTCCCATGATCCTCAGTAATTTTCTTTTGCCTTCTTGATGATGAGTGAGGTAAAAGTGAAGTGCAAGATCTACCTATTGTTTGAAAGGGGACCCTCTAACCGATCTGAGGCCTGAATCCTCCCTACAGTAATCTGTTATTCAGAGGGGCAGACTGAGTTATCAGCCAGTCAGTGAAAAGTATTTTTCTCAATGAGAAATGTCGCAGGCAAAATGTGGTCTTTCCCTGGTCTACAGTGAGCTGCCTATTGTGGATCCACAGCCCTACCCAGGTGAAATGTGTCCACAAATCCCTGGGTTGGAGATGCTGCTATATATCTCAATGTGTGTGTGTGTGCTATATGTATGTATATACAATATATATATATATATATATTTACAGACAAGATCAGCACTCACCAATGTAAAAACCACTCAAATGCACGGCCCAAAGATGAATGTAGAGAAATGGCATAAAGACAGGACCTGGTGATGATCCCTGCGGTCCCACGCCAAAAAAGCCAGCACACGAGATTTAGCAACACACCTTTTAATGCCAACAATGCATAACGTTTCAGCTCCCACTGGAGCTTTGATCACATGCGGTAGTTCATAGGAATAAATCAGGCATATTACAACATGCATAAGAAAACCCTTAAATACCCCCACCCACCAATCAGAAGAAGCACAAAAAAAATGCCAAGTACAAAAATAATTAGTACAGCTGTATCTCTCTCTCTCTCTCTCTCTCTCTCCTCTCTCCTCTCTCCTCTCTCCTCTCTCCCCTCTCTCCTCTCTCCTCTCTTCTCTCTCTCTCTCTCTCTCTCTCATGCCCTTATACATATATGTCTGTAAATATATATATATATATACACATATAAATACATATATAGACACACACATATATATATATATATATATATATATATATATATACATACACACTTACATATACATCTTTAGACATGTATATGTATGTATCTCTATGTTAAAGGGACAGGAAACCCCAACATTTTCTTTCATTATTTGGATAGAACATACAATTTTAAACAACATTCCAGTTTACTTTCATTATCGCAAAAGATACATGTGTGCAGGCAGTGGCACCAATTAGCAGCAACTCCCACTATTGTAAGATATGTGCATATTCTTTCTCAACAAGGGATACCAAGAGAACAAAGCAGATTTGAAATTAGAAGTAAATTTAAGTGTCTTAAAATTCCACGCTCTATTGGAATCATGCAAGTTTAATTTTGACTTTCCTATCCTTTTAAAGCTCTTTGCCTGCTTTTTTTTCTATCACTTGAGACTTCATATCTTTGAGCCCTTATAACTTTTTTGTGCAGTATTTTTTTGAATAATTTTTATTAGATTGTGTGACGAGCGTTAACTTAAATTGTGTTCAAATCAATCATTGACTTTTAACTTGTAATGCGAGCGCAATTTAACTTACGCAAACGCGAAAATGTGATATCGCTCACGCACAAACAATAGCGATCCGCTCGTAATCTGTCCCATAGTCAGTATGGCTCCAAACATGGAATAAAGGTGCTCCTAGATTATTCTACCTTGCAAGTATATCTGAGAGGGTTTATAGCTAATAAACACAACAGGCCCTACCTCTATGTGCTTAATAGTGTTAAAAGGGCAATAATAGTCAAAAAATAACATGCTCTAATCTGCAAAGGGGTTAGTTTTTCGCTTGGGACCTTCAGAGCACTGCTAATTCAGAGTGGAATCCGCCACTGATCCAATCTGCAGCGCTAGTTGCACATCTGAGTTGTGCGACTAGTGCTGTGGATTTGATCAGCAGCTGGTTCCGCTCAGTACAAGTAGTGCACTGTAGAGCATGCCATTTTTTTAATATTATGGCCCTTTAAAGAAAATCAAAGCCTGGAGAACCAGAAGGAGAAACAGGAAGTTGCAGTATTTGAAGAGGAAAACATGGTTTCTTGTGAAACCTAGTCGGATAATCATATATTTAGATTCTTTCTCAAGTTTATGTATTAGTAGCTAGCTGTTATGGGCTTGTAATTATGATGAAATATGACCATTTTTTATTTATGAGAAGAAGAAAGCATACACACAAAAAGCACTCCCTGGTCCGATTGCGAAACAATTATCGCAAATAATAGTCACTTTGATAATCCAAGGATGGATTGGGGAAAAGGAAAAATTAATTATAATTAAAAATTAACTTTTATTGGGGTCAAAACGTTAAAATAGGAAAAAACATTCAAAAAAGCCACGCAACGTGGCGAAACATGTTAGGGACGCTAGGGCAATGGTGAGGAGTCCTAGGAGCTCCTGTGTTTTTAGCAAGCCTTAAGCTATCGATATATTACTGTAGTCTTTATGCGCAACTCAACTCCATTATTTAAGCATTCATCTATTACTTAGTTACTATTATGTATAAGTTGTAACTGGCAACTGTTAGTACTATTTTTCCAGCTTCGATCCCCATATTGAACGAGAGTGTGGGCATACATTCTAAGCAACTCATTGTAACCGCAACTTGTCATTTATTTATTGACACAGGTATAGTGAGCAAGAGACTTGACAAGTCTGACATAGCACATATATAGTATTGTGGACTAAGTGAACCGGACGCGGTGTCACATATCACTACTTACAAAGTGCATCTTACACAGTAGTTTATAAAGCCACTTTTTACTGGCAGACAAGCAGTAAGTTAATTACTGGTTTATTCAGCTTATTACACAAAACTTACAAACATTCGTGACCCATATGAATTAAGCCATAATATATAGAAAACGTATAAAGACAAAATCTAAGCTTACTAATCTAAGAGTAACAGTGTACACACTTATATATGACATAATCAACTTACTCTGCAGTGAGTAGTCCAAAGACTCACACATGCCCATTGGGGCGTTACGCACATTACTATACAAAACCATATTCGGCAGCGATTGGTCGCAAGACAAATATACGCCTAGTGGGGCGTTTCCTTTAACAAAGTACTCAGCCGTATTATAGACATGACTATTGGAGTCTAAATCCTAGTTAACCATTCTAGGAGCAAGTCTGCATACGCTTACTCACACTTCAATTAGAGCCTCATATACGGCACAATACAATCACGCCGCAACTACGATCTCTTGTCACTTGCTCTTTATATTATTTACATGCAGGCATCTGCTAAAAATATACAATTTTTCTGTGGTGGCGGTGCGCTGTGACCAAATCTGTATGCCAGTGCTATAACCATAATCCAGTAATAACTAGCAAACATATTAGGACACTTACAATAGGAGAGTGATAAAACACCATCTATATCACCTAACGTTGTTAAATAAAAACTTTGGCAATATGCTTCTGAATTTCTATCCATATTGGTAAACGGATTACGGGGTTAATTACATTTTCAAGAGTATTACAAATACGGCAGTAAAATGGTAATGTTTGTACCTTCTATTATAAACTGATCCTCAAAGTTAAGCACACAATTGCTTTGAATAGATTATCTTTCTGAATATAGTGAACTAACCTAATTACCAGCAGGCATATATAAGTCTGACTGATGAACATTACTCACACATGTACTTAGTTCATGTTTGTTACCTTATTTATAAGTAACGCTATTCAATAGTATAGTGACTTTTATGCTGGATCAATGAAGTATCACACATAGATACCTTAAACTCATTGATAACTTACCTAATACCTATTGTCACTTATTTGTATTAATCTGTAATTTACCCTTGAGCTAGCTATATCCACCTAGGTGTACCAGTAGCATTATTCACGTTAGTAATAATCTTCCATCTCCTTGATTTATAGTGAACAAATGTTACAAATACCTAGAGTTATATGCTCTGTTAGAAAACATATTTCAACATTCTGACCCACTAGATAACCCAAAGTTCTGATCTCGCACATTAGGGAATTACAATAGACATATAGCTACCCACTCACGCTCTCAGTCACATCTGTACCATAATTGCAAAGTGAGTTAACACTTTCATGATCAACCTTGCAGTTAATGGGGATATCCTTGCAGAGTGACACTACCTTTAGATGTCATTATAGATTATTCAGCTGCCACGTCAGTATTATCATACTACAGTCGATACTTAAGTGTGTTTTTAATGTTTTTTCCTATTTTAACATTTTGACCCCAATAAAAGTTAATTTTTAATTATAATTAATTTTTCCTTTTCCCCAATCCATCCTTGGATTATCAAAGTGACTATTATTTGCGATAATTGTTTCGCAATCGGACCAGGGAGTGCTTTTTGTGTGTATGCTTTCTTCTTCTCGTAAATAAGTTTCTGCTCATACACATAGCACCCACACCTAGCCTTAATAGTGGGCTTAACTTAGGTTAAAATTCCGCTCCTCTACATTTAGGTAGTGCCATTGGTATCTTTTCTCCTACATCAAATGACCATTTTTTAGTCTATATTAGAGCACTGGGTTATATTATTTGAGATATCAGAAGAAAAACATTTTATAGTTAGTAGGGACCAATGTATTTTACCGGATGCCATCATAAACTACATAAATTTCACTATTTGTTCATAATTTGTCATTCTCGTTGATAATCATACAATGAAATATTTAGTTATCTGTAGGAATATGATATAAACATTACAAATCAAGTAAGCATAGTATTTACTGATGAAGCAATTTGTTTTTGTGCATTTTACAGTTGATGGAATTAAAGGGAACCCTAAAAAATACTATCAATGATAAGATGTACAAAGCAAAGAATCACGTAATAATAATTTGCAGACAAGCTTTTTAGACTTTTTAGATGTATAAAGGGACATTGTAGAGCAACGATTACATGGACTAATTTCTTAAAGCATGTAATTGTTGCACTGTTTACCCTGAAAGTCTGTCTAATTCTAGCAAAGTATGTTAAACACATAGGAAAATTCCTGCTTGAGTGCTGAAAGATGGCGATTAGCTGGATTGCACTATTGTCTCAGTAGCTCAGCTGTTTCCAACTTGGAACCAGCAGTTTTCCTTGGATCCTAGCATGAACTTATTTTTGTTTTTTAACCCATTTCTATGCAGAGTTTTGTAAAAATGAAATGCTCTAACAGATATGTAATTTGTGCACTACAATGTCCCTTTAAGAAATGAGTGCTAACTTTTAGTTTCTTTTTAGCAGTGGGTTCCGCCGCCATATTGTAACTAAGTTATCGTAGGTTAAAAAATGTATTTTTATCTGAGCTCTCCTGATAAGGACAGTAAGTGAAGATTTTATAAAAGCCGAACAGTTACACTCTCAGAGTTTCAGGACCCAATTCTCTAAAGCTCTCTGGTCTGGTGAGATTATCTATGGAGTCTTGTCAGTGCTGTGAGGTCCCTTAGCTTGAGAGCTGTTTATCTCGTTGTACATAGTTCTATATGTGAACGAGCGACATCTACATTACAGTTTGTTCTAAAAAAATTGCAAACATTTTGCGAGATTTCTCTCTATGCCAGGGAGTTTGTGTTCCTTTAGATTATAAATTACCGAAAGAATAAGCTTATTTCCTGGACAAAAAAACAAACAAAAACAGAATCAGACACAAAATATTAATGTTCAAAGACCAAATCATTAAACCTCTTTATAGCTACAAGTATTTTAGCAAATTATTCACATTCACATTATTCCCTGTTATTCATTAAAATGGTCCATAATAAAGCCCAACAACCAACTTGCTATGAATGAAGTACCAAGCTATATAGAAGAGTCCTTAAAGAATTGTTAAATAGAAAATAATACACATGAAAGATGTTTTTAACCTTACGGGTGCCAATTTACTGCAGCCCACTTGCATTTATGAGGTTAATGGTGATTGACAATTAATGATAAGCCTGTAAATGCAGTTATGGGATCAACTATTAAGTTGGGATTACAAAAAGGAACAGGTTACGTTTTGCCCAAACAAATTTTTTTAGTACAAATTTGCATATAGTGTTGGAGGGCATCAAATATCATTACAAATAACTTTGCTTTTCTGGAACAAAAAGTCCACATTTTCTGCTTAAGTACTGAGCACTATTTGGCCCATTCAATATATTCTTGCCGAGCCATTTTGTTCCTATTTATGACCCAAAATATGAGACCAGTGAGATGCCCCCTGCACACTGGTCTGGCAGTCAGTGATGACTTGGCCTAGTCAAAGTGCCAGTAGTGAACTCTCATTTTTATTACCATTTTTTAACATGTATAACTGCAGTTAGTATGCCGCATTCTTGGATTTCACAATATCTACCAACCCCACCATTTTAACCCACTACTTTATTAACTGGCTATGGAAGAAAATATTTGGGTTTTATGTCCCTTTAAATTCAGAACCCACACAATACATTCAATTTAAAACTCTAAAAACAATTACCCAGTCAAGTATCAAAATTAATTTGTGCAACATAAAACTGTACTGCAAACCTGTAATTGTTACTTATTAAAGAGGTAAAATGACCAAACATTTTCTTTCATGATTCAGAAAGAGCATACAATTTAAACCACATGTATTTTTGTTATCAAAATTGCTTCATTCTCTTTGTATTCTTTGTTGAAGGAGCAGCAATATACTAATGGGGCTACATAGGTCTATTGGTCAGAATCTGAATATAAGTTATCTACTCATCTAATCATTTGTTAGTGAAAGATCTTAAAATCAACCATTTGAGATTTGAGTTTTGATACCCTGTACCCCAGTGCTCTGGCTCAAGAGTTGTAAATTGTTGTTGTTTTTTTTTTTACAAACTATGGTTATGTAATACTCTCTCTTTTGCTTTTTTAACCTGATTAGAATATTGCAACACACAGATCTTAGTGTGTTGAACTTTCACAGGAATAAATCCATCCCTGAAAATTGCTGAATGCAACTTGTGGCTGCCATCTAAGTTCCCACATGCCTAGTGTATAGCAATTTCACCAATTAGCCTACATTAATTACTGCCACTGTTTTTGCTCAAATAAATTATCTGGCCTCTTGTGCCACAGATACCCCCCTCGTATACTTGACTGTGTTCATTTTTCACTTAAAGGGACATGTTACTGAACATGAAATTGAACAGCCAATCAAAAATGAACAACCGATCAGCATCATCAATATTGAGTTCACACTTTACTGCAATCTGGTTGGATTTTGCCATAATCTCGTGGGATTTAGCCATGATCTTGCATGATTAAATAGTAAACTTCTTTGAACTGGTGAGGAAAAGAAAATGGCTGTGTCTGTACATGCCACATGTATACTTCCTTGAAGGTCCCTGTAGAAGCATCTGGATTGGATGCTTTCTCTATAACGCTCTACAAATAACCGATAATAATAAAATGGGCTGTGGCTACTGAGAAAATTTTGAGGAAAAATATCTCACTTTTTCACATAGAGATGTTCATGTGATATTTTGCACATATGTTTTAACAACATATACGTTGCAGCACTATGAAGTGATTCAACATTTGAGTAATATGTCCCTTTAAATGTTGGCAGAGTAGCTATTTTGAAGGCAATCCTCAGTGGTGGAAAATTGGCATCTGCTGGATTCCTCCCACTTTGTTTTGAATCTACTCTGAATTCAAGGCATGCCTCTTAGATTTCTACCCTATTTGTTTTTGTCAAGGCCCCTCTTCTAAACTAGCTCTTCCTGGCCTTTACCTTCACACACACACACGTCATTTCTTTTCATTCATTTACACCAATCACTGTAACAGCTTCCCAGAAAAGGTATAATTCAGTGTCAAAAGTGTTAACTGTCTAATGATTTTCACCAGAAAATAGTTAACGATCCTAGAATCTTCAAAAATAAACCTTGTTTGTATCAGTCTGAGCTTGCATAGCCATTAAACCTTTTGCTTAGCAGTTAGGAAACTGCTGTCCTCAGTAACCCCTAATCAGTCATGTGCAGAGGATTTCCCTAGCTCTGCACAGGAGATTCAATCACAGCCCAAGTAGCATAACTTGATAGCAGGAAAAATTTATTGCTGTCAATGTTAAAAATAAATAATATAATTAATACTAAATTGCTCCTACTTCTACCAATAATAAATTATTAATATTTCATACTACTACTACTGTTATAATAATTATAACATTGCTGTTCAATAAAAACATTGTATTATTGGGTTGACTTACTTTAAAGTTTAAATAACTTATTAACTATATTTATGTTATATTTGTTACCTATTAAATATATTGACATTTTATTGTGGTTGTAGCTGGATGCAATTCTCATCTTCATCAGATTTGATAGATGTTTTTGGTGATTCTTGCTGATTTTAGGGAAATGTGTTAAAAAAATATTAGACATGCATTAATGTCTGAATCATTATTAATTATAAAAAGAAATAACAAAGATACTCTCTATTTTGGTTCCTACAGCAGATATATTATATTAGAAGTGCAACTAAACAAATTCCAGAAAGGGAGGGGTTAACATTTTTACATCTAGGTAAAATGTGCACAAATTAAGTTAATTTATAGTAAATCTATAAAGGCTACAGCAGGTACTTTAGCAGAGTGCTTGGCATAGGTACTGTGGGGGGCACAGAGACTGGATTCAGCCTCTCAGCTCACCTGACAAATATAGTGCAATAGGCTTTAAACAAGAATGAAACACTTTTGAAAGTACTCATATGAGAAGTGTCAACCTCATCACAGGAACTTTGCAGCTCGCTGCTGCTCCTCTGAACCAGTTTGCCAAGTCACAAGTTCCTTCCAAGCTACAGACCCAGTGACTGTCTTACCTGGTAACCAACACTTGCCACTCCAGTTTTGCCTAACCTCAGATCCCTGTGTATTAGTGTCTAGATGCAGTGCCTGCATTTACCTGCGTTCCAGTTTTGTCAAGTATCAGCTTATTCTGAAGTATTTCCAAATATTGTTTAACAAACATATACTTTATGTCACTTTCTGCAGAACTGTATTTGTCCCTAACTACCACATCAAAACAGTTTGCCCAAATATATGACCGAATCACTGAAATGAAACTAAAAGCAGATAAAGAAAACTAAACATTTTAGCTAAATGTTTGTAGTGCCTGGGTACATGTGCACTGTTATCATATACAAATAAACACCATTCACTATTACTGAGTAACCTATAAATGATCAGAATCAAATTGACAGTGAATGTCTTTGTGCCAGTGGTTGTCATACCTTTTTAAAGGGACATGAAATCCAGATTGTTTTCTGTCATGATTCAGATAGAGCACACAATTATAAACAGCTTACCATTTTACTTCTATTATCAAATGTGCTTCATTCTTTTGGTATCCATTGTTGAAGGAGCAGCAATACGCTACTGAGAGCTAGTTGAACACATTAGGTGAGCTAATGAGAAGATGCATATATATGGAGCCACCAATCAGCAGCTGGCTCCCGAGTTTTCCTTTAGCGCCTTGAGACCCTCACAGGTGATTAGTTTGCGCTCTATAAGTACCCAATAGATAGATGGAGATAGAGGTATGCTTTTCAACAAAGGACACCAAAAGAATGGATTAGCAAACTAAATACTGCTCAAAAGCACAAGGTGGCGCTATGTGCGTTTGTATAAAGGTGCAATATAAACTCAATAACTATAAACTATTACAAGCCCTAAACAGATATTGAAGCAAAAAAATACAAAATACAACAGAAAAGCAAACCCAAACAAAATGACATACAAATTATAAATTCATCCTCAATCTGTATATGCACAGGGTACTTACATTTAGTTGCAGCACCCTGAAATGCTATTAGAGACACGCTGATGATTCAAAATTCAAATTCTAAATAGTATTTCTGTCTAATACTGTGTTTTATAAATCTAATATTCAAATTCAAATTTTAAAAAGTACAGTATTTCTAGTCTACAACTGTGTTTTATAAATGTGACATTCAAATTCGAAATAGTATTTCTAGTATACAACTGTATTGTCTAAATGTAATTCGAATTTGAATGTGACATTTGAATTCAAATTCGAATGTGACATTCGAATTTGAAAGTAACATTCGAAAACTGTAAATAACATTGAAATTTTTAAGAATATTCATTCTTATCAACATTATGTGAATCAAATTTCTACAATAATATTCGTTCTAACATTCGAATTCAAATATAAACACATTCGCCCATCCCTAATTAACACCTTAGTGACCAGACCATTTTTCAATTTCCTTACCGTTAAGGACCAGGGCTGTTTTACATTTCTGCGGTGTTTGTGTTTAGCTGTAATTTTCCTCTTACTCATTTACTGAACCCACACATATTATATATTGTTTTTAAATGGAATTTCTAAGATACCATTATTTTTATCATATCTTATAATGTACTATAAAAAAAATATAAAATATGATGAAAAAATTGAAAAAAAATGACTTTTTTTTTTTTTTTTCCAAAATTAGCGAAAGTTACATTGTAACACTGATATCTGCCTGGAATCCCTGAAAAACCCTTCACATGTATATATATATTTTAGTAGACAACCCAAAGTATTGATCTAGGCCCATTTTGGTATATTTAATGCCACCATTTAACCGCCAAATGCGATCAAATAAAAAAAATTGTTAACTTTTTCACAAACTTTAGGTTTCTCACTGAATTTATTTACAAACAGCTTGTGCAGTTATGGCACAAATGGTTGTAAATGCTTCTCTGGGATCCCCTTTGTTCAGAAAAAGCAGACATATATGACTTTGGCATTGCTTTTTTATAATTAGAAGGCCGCTAAATGCAGCTGCGCACCACACTTGTATTATGCCCAGCAGTGAAGGGGTTAATTAGGTAGCTTGTAGGGTTAATTTTAGCTTTAGTGTAGAGATCAGCCTTCCACCTGACACATCCCAACCCCTGATCCCTCTCAAACTGCTTTCTTCCCTCTCCCACCCCTCAATACTCATCCCCATCTTAAGTACTGGCAGAAAGTCTGCCAGTATAGAATTAAACGTTTTTTTTAATATATATTTTCTGCAGTGTAGGATCCCCCCTTACCCCCAACCTCTCTGCCCCCCCCAAACAGCCCTCTAACCCTTCCCCCTCTACCTATTAGCCAACATCTTAGGTACTGGCAGCTGTCTGCCAGTACCCACTTTGCTATAGTTTCAACTTTTTTTTTTTTTTTTTTTTTTAAATTAAAAAACATTTTTTTTATTTTCTGTAGCTGCCCCCCTTCATTACCCTCCCCCTCCCTCAACAGATGCCACATAGGATCCCCCTCATTGCCCCTCCTTCCCCCTCACTGCCGCAGCTCTTTTTTTTTTTTTCCTTTGTCTGTTGCGTGGCGTAGCGGTCCCACCCGCTCCCGCCCTCCTCCCGCCCCCTCCAGCGATCGTCTGCCCACCCACCTCCCTCCTAGCCCTCCCACGCAACCAACGATTGGCAGATTCTGCACCATCGCTGGCCGATGCAGAGAGGGCCACAGATTGGCCCTCTCTGCATCAGTTACTGCCTAAAGGGTATTGCACGATGCCTCAATATCGAGGCATCGTTGCAATACCCTGAGAGTGGCTGGAAGCTTAGATTTTTATTTTTTGATAACTTAGGGGGTTTAGTTAAGAGGGTTAGGTGTTATGTTAGTTTGCGTATGGGGTATATGGCGGTAATTGGGGTTAATAGATACTTACAGTGGATATGTGGTGACATAGGGGTTAACAGTTGGTTTATTGCAGGGGTTTAGTTCACATATCAGTGCACATTAGCGTATGCTGGTATTATTCAGTTAAGTGCAAATCTCGCTTAAGCGTAAGCGATATTTTGCACTCAACTCATAATCTGGCCCTATGTTTTCCAAACGTTGTCATTTTTCAGGCCATACCATGATGCCACATATCATAGCACTGTATATATATTGTATATATGGATAACCCCTTAATGCCATATATTTTGTTTACAGGAAGTATAATGCAAGACTTAGATCCACGGAATGTGCTTTACTGTACTAGCGCTGCGGAATCTGTTGGTGCTCTACAAATAACTGATAATAATAATACTGTTTCATAGTGATACATTCTTGTTTCAGGTTAAGTGGTTGCTTTAAAATGTGGCAAATCATTTTTATGGCTTTCATCCACCAAATTTTACATAATTCTTATGAAGGAGCTTTGTATAGGGCTGCAAGTGAATTATAGGCTATGGTTTATTGGGACAATTGTATTACATGCTCTAATAGTTTTGCATTAGTGACCCTAGAACCCTATGTGCCTGACTTGCACAAAGATGTTAAACACATAACTAAAGTCCTGTTGTTACCCACAAGCGTTATCGTATGTCTTCTACTAGTTACACTTGTAAGTCTATCACTGACTTGTACCACATCAACAGAATAAAAGCTGCTTGAGGTCAGATTTCCTGGCTATGTGATTCCTTGCAGTGCAAAAGCTCTGTAATAACAGGCAGAAGCAAAGTAGACAAATGCAGATCTATATCTGTGGTTACACAGCTTCTATTCCTATTCACACAATTTAAAGGGCCAGTATAGTGGAAACATGACATGCTCTAATTTGAGCATGCAATTTTATCACTAGTGACCCTGCACCTCTATGTTTTTAACTCAAAGAGATTAACCACATAGGGCTAGATTACGAATGGAGCACTATTTATTGCTCCTGCTTGCTCGCTAACTGTGCTTTGACTTTTTGCGCACGTCGGATACTTATGTTTTACAAGTTGAAAGTGAAAAGTTTTCGTTCACTCTCTAATCTGATGCACAATTGCGTTAACATATTCTCCTCTAGACTTCAAAGAAGCACAAAAAGTGGAATAAAATCTAACACCCAACAAGTCGCGCAAACCCGATTTCATTTATCAAGTGCACTAACCCGACATGAAATATTATTATTTCACATTCCAATGTTCTTCACATAGCAGAATAAGTTCTACTTATTATTATTATCAAATACATATTTCTATATATATAACAAATTGATTTTGGTAAAATATACATATATATATATAATATATAATAATATATATATACAATTATATATATAGGTATAGAGAAATACAGATATATCTATATATATATATAGGATTATATATTTAAAAATACTTAGAACATAGTCCCCTATGTGAAGATTATTGGAATGTGAAATATTTACAGTACATACACAGTTTAACACTTTATTTAATATGAATTGTGCATACAAATGATTTTACATGTTTTCAGTTACTTAACTGCAAATGCACTTATATATATGAATACATATGTATTTATGTGTCTGTGTATATATGTTTGTAATTACATATATACACATATAACTACATATATACATATATTTACATACATATATACAGTATATATATATATATATATATATATATATATCCACACACACACATATTTAGACATGTATATTTATATATCTCTATGTTAAAGGGACAGTCTACTCCAGAATGTTCATTGTTTAAAAAGATAGATAATCTCTTCATTACCCATTCCCTAGTTCTGCTTAACCAACATGGTTATAATAATATTCTTTTTGCCTCTGTGATTAACTTGTATCAAAGCTTCTACAAACTGCCCCCTTTTTTCAGTTGTTTTGACAGACTTGCATTTTAGCCAGCCAGTGCCCTCTCATAAGTTACTCCACAGACGTGAGCACAATGTTATCTTTATGTCACACATGAACTAACATCCTCTAGCTGTGAAATACTCTCAATTGCATTGAGATAAGAGGTGGCCTTCAAGGGCTTAAAATTAGCATATCCATATGACTCTACTTAGGTTTAGCTTTCAACTAAGAATATCAAAGGAACAAAGCACATTTGATGATAAAAATGAATATCTAAAGTTTTTAAAAATTGCATGCCCTACCTGAATCATGAACGTTTAATTTTGACTAGATTGTCCCTTTAAAGCCCATTGCAGTTAAAGCCCTTAGAACATTGTATTGCAATTTTGTTAGTGCTTATTATGAGTGTAACTGTACTTTTAAATGTATTTTTAATGTTTTTTGTGCAACTTTTTATTCAAGTGTAACAGTTAACCAGAGCTCTGAGGCCGCTCTAAACCAACGTGCTTTAAATTCAATTGCTCTTGAGCGAGCACATTTACTTTCAACTTGTAATACGCGCACTACCCATGCTGTGTAACTAGCACTACTTACGGATCAGCTGCAGATTCCGCTCAGGATTGCAGTGCTCTATGGGTCAGTACTTTTACTATGTGTTTCATTCATTTGCTGCATAGAGGGTCGCTAGTCTTATAATTATATGCCCTACCTAATGAGCTTGTGATTTTTTGACAATAATGGCCCTTTAATAGTTCATTTATGACTTATGATATCTTGCACTGTAGTTTGTGGGTTTCAGATCAGAATATGTCTATAAAAAGAAAACAATGCAGCAATAGTAACAATCAGTACTGTTTTGTCACTAGCAAATCATGATACATTGTTTAATGTTTTTGTCCTACAGCAATTGTTTTCTTTCTTATAATAGTCTCTTATAAAAGTCTGAATGTATCTTGTGTGGTAAAGTCAGAAACAGGAAGAAAAAAAAAGCCTTAATTGAATTTTACACAAGAGCAGCATTGGTTGCCATTGACAACGGTCATTTCAGGTAATGCCACTGCTGCAGTTCAATTGCTCAGCAGTCTGGCTGATAAATAATATCCAGCCTGTGTGTTACAAGCAGCTGGCAAGGTACTCGGCAGACTGAGCTTTTAAGGGTATTGGCTTTGTTGTAAAAACCATTTGGAATACATTATAAAAGGAGGGGGGATGAATATTTATGCAAGTACATCACATGCTGACACAGGCTTTCCTCCCTTATTTACTGCCCTATATAACAGCAACTAGCAGGTTGTCAGGACACAAATAAATGAGTAGAGAAATACTTAAATTGATAAATTAAGTTTATATGTACAATTTATCAGTATTGTATTTTATTGTAAATCATGGCCCCTTATATTAAAAAATATTGCTTAAAGGGACATTAAACCATGCAGCTTTCTTTCATGATTCAGATATAGACCATACAAGAACTTTTCAATCTACTTTTATACTATTATTTGCTTTATTCTCTTTCCTTTCTTAAAGGAGTAGAAATATACTATTGGGATCTTTCTGAACCAATGACAAGAGGCATATATGTGCAGCCACCAATCAGCAGCTAGCTCCCAGTAGCACATTGCTGCTCCTGAAACCTACTAAGGTATGCTTTTCAACAAAGGATAGCAAGAGTACAAAGCAAATTAGATAATAGTAGTAATTTGGAAAGTTGTTAAAGTGAATAAAAAAAATAATAATTTTACATTACTGTCCTTTTAAGTAGACATGTATGTTTCGTTTCGTTTTCATTAGTTAAATAAATAATTTTGTTTTGGCAAATTAGTTTAGTTAAAGGGACAGTCAACACTTCATTTAACATGATTGTATATTGAAAATAAAAAAACGAAGTTGCGCCTGCACTATACCCCTCCTGCCTTGCCGCCTTGCTTCTTTCCTAGCTTCGGTTTTTTATTTTCAATATACAATTATGTTAAATGAAGTGTTGACTGTCCCTTTAAGTTAAAAAAAAATTGTTTTGGCAAATTAGTTATGTTAAGTTAAATCCTTTTTTCGGATCCGTTCGTTATTTTGGTTCCATTCTTTATTCATATGCATTATTCTATTATAAACCACCGTTCCCCCGTCGTACCCCCACATCTCCAACACTAACTAAACCTATTAACCTCTAAACCGCCGTTCCCCGACACAAACTAAAACACTAAATAAAGCTATTAAGCAACTAAACCGCCGTACAACTACATCGCCAACAATAACTAAACCTATTAACCTCTAAACCGCTGTTCCCCGACGCAAACTAAAGCACTAAATAAAGCTATTAAAGGGACACTGTACCCAATTTTTTATTTTGTAATTCAAAAAGAGCATGCAATTTTAAGCAACTTTCTAATTTACTCCTATTATCAATTTTTCTTCGTTCTCTTGCTATCATTATTTGAAAAGGAAGGCATCTAAGCTTTTTTTGGTTTCAGTACTCTGGACAGCACTTTTTTTATTGGTGGATGAATTTATCCACCAATCAGCAAGGACAACCCAGGTTGTTAACCAAAAATGGGCCGGCATCTAAACTTATATTTTTGCATTTCAAATAAAGATACCAAGAGAAAGAAGAAAATTTGATAATAGGAGTAAATTAGAAAATTGCTTAAAATGTCATGCTCAATCTGAATCACGAAAGAAAAAATTTGGGTACAGTGTCCCTTTAAGCAACTAAACCGCCGTACAACCACATCGCCAACACTAACTAAACCTATTAACCTCTAAACCGTCACCCCCCACATCGCAACTAGCTAAATTAAACTATATTAACCCCCCACCCCCCAAATCCAGAAAATAAAAAAAACCTTATCTACCCATTGCCCCAAAAAGGGCATTTGTATGGGCATTCAGCTCTTTTAAAGCCCATTAAAAATAAAAAAGAAACCTAATCTAAAAAAAACACTCCAAAAATAAAAAAATTCCTATTACAAGAAAAACCAATCAAAATTATCCAAAATAATAAAAATTATTCCTATTCTAATTACCCCTTTAAAAAAAAACAAAAAAAACACACCAAAATAAAAAAAAAAACCTAATCTATAGTAGGGCCTTTTGTAGGGCATTGTCCTAAAGTTAACAGCTCTTTTGCAAAAAATTAAAACAAACACCCCCTAACATTACAAACCCCCACCCCCCAAAATAAAAGAACCTAACTAAAAAAACCTAACCTAACATTACAAACCCCCACCCCCCAAAATAAAAGAACCTAACTAAAAAAAAACTAATATACCCATTGTCCTTAAAAGGGCATTTGTATGGGCATTGCCCTTAAAAGGGCATTCAGCTCTTTTACAAGCCCATTAAAACCCTAATCTAAAAAAAAAACAAAAAAAAAAACTAACACTAATCCCAAAATCGGTACTCACAGTTGCTGAAGTCCGGCGAAGCATCTTCATCCAGGCGACTCCATCTTCATCCAGGCGACTCCATCTTCATCCATCGCGGGACCTGCATCTTCTATCTTCTTCATCCCTGCGGAGGCGGAGGTCCATGAGGAGGTTCATCGGTCTGACGGGGAGGTCCTCTTTCTGTGATCGTCCGCCACACAGTGAGGATTCAATGCAAGGTACACCTTTTATATTGGGGTACTGTTGCATTCCTATTGGCTGAAAAATTAAAATCAGCCAATAGGAATACGAGCTGCTTAAATCCTATTGGCTGATTTGAACAGCCAATAGGATTTAAGCAGCTCTCATCCCTATTGGCTGATTCAAATTCTAAAAATCAATGATTTTAACCATGGATATTACTATTAGTAACTTTTATAGAATGTTATCTAATGAAGGGGCGGACTGAGAACAATCAGGGCCTCGGGCAAAAATTAGGGACGGGCTCACACTGACCCAAATGTATTCAAATTTATGCAAATAAATATGGTAGCCTCCCTACCCTGCCCCCCAACAGGCCCCCCAACCTCTAGGGCCAGAACCCCCAATGTCCAGGACAAGAGACAGGGCCCCCAACCTCCAGGGCCAGACCTCCCACTCTATGGCCCTCACAGTGACAGACCCCGACAGGACCTCCCACACGTTAGGGCCCTCAAGCAACAAACCCCACATCCAGGCACAAGGCCCCCACTCTGAGGCCAGGGCCTCCACTAAACACACACTTAACTCCTTAGGTAATTATAGGGTAGCTATCAACCCTAGCTTAAGCAGCACACCTAGACCCATGGAGATGCAATTTGTGGGCCCCCCTACATGCTGGGCCCTCGATCCAGGTCCTATTTGCCCGGCTGATCAGTCTGCCCCTGATTCTACACTCATAACCTCCTTAGCTTAGCTGTTCTATGGCTTCTCTGGTTTTATTGTAATAAAATATTTTCTTTTTAAGGTGAAATCTTATTTTTTTTTGTCCCTATGAGGTGACCTCTTGTCATGCAATTTGTTTGACATAAAAAATAATATTTTTGCTTTTTATCAGCCCTTCTCTTTGATGCCTTATTATTAGTGCGGCTGTTCCTTTTTCTTTGCTATGTTTATCATGGTCCTCCTGGCCGTTTTTACAGCCTAGCACCCCCATAGCCAAGTCTGGATGGACTATTCCAGTCACTGCTCATTTTTGTCACAAGCCTCGTTTTGGGATCTGCAGCAGTGGAGAGTGTGTTTGGATAAAAAATAATCTTGACAAATCCATGAACAAACCAACATGTGTTTGAAGAACATAGTTATAATATCAAGCACCCTTTTTTAGATGCCTTATTTTGGCAGCTACTTATCAATATTCATGATTCAGATAGAACATGCAACTTTAAACAACTTTCTAATTAAAGGGACACTGAACCCAATTTTTTTTTTTTGTGATTCAGATAGAGCATGCAATTTTAAGCAATTTTCTAATTTACCACTATTATCTATTCTCTTCGTTCTCTTGCTATCTTTATTTGAAAAAGAAGGCATCTAAGCTAAGGAGCCAGACAATTTTTGGCTCAGACCCTGGATAGCACTTGTTTATTGGTGGGTGAATTTATCCACCAATCAGCAAGAACAACCCAGGTTGTTCACTAAAAATGGGCCAACATCTAAACGTACATTCTTGCTTTTCAAATAAAGATACCAAGAGAATGAAGAAAATTTTATAATAGGAGTAAATTAGAAAGTTGATTAAAATTGTATGCTCTATCTGAATCACAAAAGAAAAAATTTGGGTTCAGTGTCCCTTTAACTTCTATTATCAAATTTGCATAGTTCTCTTGTTGAAAAGCATACCTAGGTAGGCTCAGGAGTTGGGCGCTAGCTGGTGATTGGTGGCTGCACATATATCCCTGTTGTTGGCTTACCAATGTGCTCATCTAGATCCCAGTAGTGAATTGCTGCTCCTTCAACAAAGGATATCAAGAGAATGAAGCAAAATTGGTAATAGAAGAAAAATTTGAAAGTTATTTAAAATTGCATGATCTATCTGAATCCCGAAAGAAAGTATTTGGGTTTAATTTCCCTGTAAAGTATCTTTATATGATTCATATCCTTGATTAAATAAGGGAACAAGCCCAATGATTCTGTTTAAAGAGTAGGACATGTTCTCAAATATAAGCAACTAACTGCAGTAATGTGTGTTCCTACTTGGCATGCAAAGCCCATTTCTACATAACATACACACATGCTATATAGGATACAGAGAAATCTGCATAGCACTCAATAGTGAATGTTCCAAATTTGCAAGACAGTTCATTTTGAAAGCATTTTATAAGATTGCATTTGCTGAAAGAAAATAAGTTACAATTGTTTAAAGCATTTTAAATATTAAAGATCCTAGTAACACAGATTTTTAGCCTTAAAGGGACAGTCTACTCCAGAATTTGTTTTGTTTAAAAAGATAGATCATCTCTTTATTACCCATTTCCCAGTTTTGCATAAACAACACTGTTTTATTAATACCCCTTTTATCTTGTATCTAAGCCTCTGCAAACTGCCCCCTAATTTCAGTTCTTTTGATAGTTTTGCATTTTAGCCATTCAGTGCCCTCTCATAAGTAACTCCACGGACGTAAGCACAATGTTATCTATATGGCACACATGAACTAACGCCCTCTAGCTGTGAAAAACTGTCAAATGCATTTTGATAAGAGGTGGCCTTCAAAGGTTTAAATTATATGAGCCTACCTAGGTTTAGCTTTCATGAAAGTTTAATTTTATTAATTTTGACTAGACTGTCCCTTTAATTCAAGAAGAAAAAAAGTTTTTATTAAATATTTATAACTTTTGTTATATTGGTTGTCACAGGCTGTAAAACAAGGCATGAAAATTATTGTTCAACTGGACTAGAAACTAGAAAAAAGGCAAAACATCTACATAGTAAGCAGGGTAGTGCATTTTTTGCAGCAGATACATTAAACAATTGCTTGGTTTCCCTTAAAGTAGTGCCGGTCCTGCATCGACCAATTCCTTGTTAGAACCCACAGCTCTTACTAACACCTACCACAAAAAGAACCTCCCACCTTAAGAAACCACTATATAAATTACAGAACATTTTGGGTGCTTCTTCCCCTGCCATGTAAATTAACTCCACCAACCAAACCCACCCATACTAGAAACCCTCACCCTGATACCCCATAAGAATTCCCATACCACCCTAAATATTCCCCATTCATGGGGCTTCCACCCATTGTAAGTTCTCCAAATGACCTTCAGACCACCCATGAAACCCTGATCTAGAGATCTTTTAGTTCTCATTACATTGATGTATTGATGGTTAAAATTTTGGCTGAAGTTTATGTAGAATCGTTTTTTTATGGTTGGCAGGTGAGCAAGTAGAATAGTTTTTGTTGTTGTTGGCGGGTGAGCAAGCACAACTTTGCCTATGTGTTTAACCTTTGTAAATTGTTCTAATGAAATGTTTAATTTTGTGATTATTATGTCCCGATAAGTAATATAACCAATGCCCATATGTGTCTCATGAAGCGCTTCTATACAGGCAGTGAATTCAATGAGACACGCATGCGTAGTTTCAATTGTGGGCGTATAGTGAGTCTGTTCGGACGCCACTGGGGGACCTATGAAAATCATGAACAAGATATTTGTAATTTCAAAATAAACTTTTTTTTATATCCAGGCGGAGTGACGGCAAGATATAATAGCAGATTGAAAGGTACATTGTTAAGTTTAATAGTAAGGAATAAAAAAATTGATGAATTAAACTCAAACTAATTTTAGGTGTACTTTGCACTGCGGCATAGGGGTGCATGATAGTATACTTTTCCTTTAACCTATTGTATTTATATTATGAATCTTCTTTTCATGACCAGTTCTTGTAACATATTGGTCGAAATGTAAAGGGACATTAAAACCAATTATTTTTCTTTCGTGATTCATAGAGAGCAAACGATTTGCAACAACTTTCCAATTTTCTTCTATTATCTGCTTTGTTTCATTCTCATGGTGTCCGTTATTGAAAAGCACACCTAGGTAGGCTCAGGAGCTGCTGTACTTATATGTCTCATATCATTGGCTTGCACATGTGTATTGCTGTTTCTTCAAGAATTGATACCAAGAGAACAAAACAAATTAGAAAATAACATTTTGAAATGATCATATTTTAGAATATGTAGACATTCTGAATATAGAAGATGAATGCATGTTACTATTTTATTAACATGTTTGTACCTTTAAAGGGGCTTTGTACTGTAAATTTTTTCCCCTCCATTTAATCCCTTGAGTACTAACGACGGCTCTGAGCCGTCACAGAGTTTCCCACTCTGGTGCTAATGACGGCTCAGAGCCGTTGCTAGCACTCTCCCACCTTGAGGGAGATCTGGGGACTCCCACCCGCTCCTACCCCGGCGATCAGGCCTGTATAGTGACAGGCATCACCGGGGCTTCACGTTATGCATGGTGACATCAGGCGCAATGACGTAATGACATCACAGCGCAACTTTATTTAACCTTAACAATGTTAAGTATAGGAAAAGGGGGCATGCTGCTTAGAAGCCTGTATCTCAGGCATCTAAGCAGCTACAGACCCCCAAGACCCACCATTGGAAAGGTAATCGCCTAACCTTTCCAACAGATCTGGAGAAAGAAAAAAAAAGTTAAAAAAATAAAAAAAAACCTTTGAACAGCTTAGCACCCAGGTGGGAAAGTGCTTAGCACGCAAAGGGTTAAAGGGACATGGAACCCAAAAACTTTCATGATTAAAATAGAGCATACAATTTTAAACAACTTTCCAATTTATTGTTACAAAACTTGCTTCATTCTCTTTGTATCCTTCATTAAAAGACAAAGTCCAAAAAGAACCAGCACTGTAACCAGGAGAACTGACACATCCGTGAGCCACTGCCAAGCCCACCATCAAATCATAGAAAACAGCTTAGAGGTATCAGATTAAAAATCCCTTTATTTTAGAACATGGGGATCAAAGAGAACACAACGTTTCGGGGCGGTCCCCTTAATCATGTGATCATCACATGATTAAGGGGACCGCCCCGAAACGTTGTGTTCTCTTTGATCCCCATGTTCAAAAATAAAGGGATTTTTAATCTGACACCTCTAAGCTGTTTTCTATCCTTCATTAAAAGGGCAGCAATGAACTACTGGGAGCTAGCTGAACACATCACGTTAGCCAACGACAACAGGCATATATGTGCAGCCACCAATCAGCAGCTAGCTAGCTCCCAGTAGTGTGTTATTGTTCTTGAGTCTACCATGGACAAGATACCAAGAGAACAAAGTAAATTGGAAAGTCTTTTAAAACTGCATGCTCTATCTGAATCATAAAAGTTTAATTTTTAATCTAATGTTGTGTTTTTATGCTCGTTTTCACGAAGGTTAATAATTGCGCTGGTATTAAAAGTTGAAAATAAACACGAGTGCAATTCAAGTTAACGACACTCTTCGGGTTAGCGCGTTTCGCAAAACAAAAAGTGTCACAAAACACATCAAAAAAACATTAATTACATCTAATAAAAATTATTTCTAGAAAATATTACATAAAAAATTCTAAAGGCTCAAAGATATGAGGTCTCAGGTGGAAATAAAAAAAGGCAGGCAAAGGGCTTTAACATAGACATACATACATATGTATGTATATATAAAGGTCTATATATGTGTACATATGTACTTATGTATTTATATATGTATATGTATTTACAGACATATAAACACATAAATACATATGTAAACATACCTGTATATAAACATATATCTATACGTGCATTGGAGCCCTTTGCTGTTAAGTAGATAAATACATGTAAAATCATATTTATGCAATAATATTCATATTTAATAAAGTGTTCTACTGTAAATATTTCACATTCATATGTTCTGCACATAGAAGACTATGTTCTAAGTATTTATAAATAGATATTTCTATATATCTGAATATTTCTATACCTATATATCAAATTAACAATTGCATTGAGCAATGATACATTTTTTTTTTGGACTAACTATACATTTATAAGTTGACAAGCTTCCTATCATCCTGCAAAAAATGAATCACTGCACTGTCTTCTTAGCTATTCTATGTTTTAAAATACAATCTGTAAATTCCATTGAATTGGTCAGTATTGCTTCTGACTTGATAAAGCAAGGAACTCTTCCGAAAGCTTGTCATCTTATAAATGTATAGTTAGTCCAATAAAAAAAGTATCATTGCTCAATGCAATACTCTTGTTATTTTGATATCTAAATCTCTGGACTAACACGGCTACTCCAATCAATATTCCTATATATAATCAGGTATAGATGTGTATTGTACCAAAAACACCATCATATATATATATATATATATAATATATTATATATATATATATGTATATATATATATATATATATAATAGTATATATATATATATATATGTGTGTGTGTGTGTTTATGAATAAATAGAAAATATTCTGCTATGTGCAGAACATTGGAATGTGAAATATTAAAAGTTTCATGTTGCGTTAGCGCACATGAGAATATGCAATCAGGTTTGCGCACAATTAGTGTGTTAGGTTCCCCCTCACTTTTTTACTACATTGACTTCTATAGGGGAATAGGTTATCGCACATGCCGGGTTAGCACGAGAGTGATAACTTTTTACTTTCAACTCATACCAGTGCAACCTGATGCAAACAAAAAGTTTACTTCTAGTGCAATACGCGCTCTAGCGTTATGTTTAGTGCAGGAGTGAATTAAATAGCTCCTTTACTTTTATTTTGTCATTTTAAATAGCTGATTTTGCCTGTTTCTTATGCTGAAGATGTCATTACTGCAGTATTGACTATAGCAAAGCTATGTTAATGTTGCAGAATCACATTATGTACAAAATATGAAAACTGTAATTTTGTTGCACATCCTTTAGAGTGGGCGATCATACAGAAGTAAAATGGCACAAACCGATTTTTTATTTCATAGTGTGATTTTTACTGATCCACAGTGTGATCTGGACAACAGACTTCAAATAGTGTGACACACTCTACTAAGTAAAGTAAAATCTCTTTTGTTATGACGCTTGTTAGCTTCAATTTGTTCAATTTGTTTTTTCATGTGCTAGTTACTCCCTCTAGTGTCTGTTTCTAAATCTGCTTTTGGATCAGTTTATTTTTCTTCCATTCATTTATGTTGTTTTATTTTTTACTTATAAGCACGGGAGGTTAATTAAACTGTTTTATATTTGAGGCCCTTTCTTTTCTATAATAAGAGCTGTGCATAGTGCTGTGCATGGGGTTTCAGTCCATTAGAAAACTTACTTTTTACATGGTTTTTCTAATGTTTTTACTTTGGATGTATCACAAATCTGTAGAGGGGCAATATGCTGTGTATACTAACAGAACAGTGAATTAGACAGTATATATTTAGAACTAGATTACAAGTGGAGCGCAAAATATTAGCACTTCTGAGTACTATCAATTGAAAGTGCTCTTATTCTTGCGCTTGTATTACAAGCTGAAAGTTAAATGTTTTCGCTTGAGTGAAAGCTTCAGGTGTGCTATCTGGAAGTCGGATAGTGTGGCCGTGCTAGACTCTCCCTATAGACTCCCTATAGACTTCTATGGGGCACACTACAAAACTCTGTTCTAGCTTTCCCCAGTGCTAACCCAAAAGTGCGCTAAAGCCAAAGGTGTCCTAAAAAATACTTTAAATAGCATTGTTCTGCACTTAGAAAATTTTATTTTTATGTTTAAATTTATATCGCTATATATGTATGTATTTATGTACAGTATACAATATATATATATATATATATATATATATATACGTATATATATAAATAAAAATAACATTTTCTTCGAAGTAAAGAACAATACTATTTAAAGTAGTCCTATTTTAAAAACAAAGGTATATGACAAGGTGTTTGACAGGCACATATATGTGTGTGTGTGTATACTTGTATGTGTGTATGTATATATGTGTGTATACAAATATGTATATGTACACATACATACACATATCTACATACACATTATACACACATATATTTAAACCTTTGAGCACTTCCTTGTCACATAACATATTCCTTAAAAAGGGGGTTGACAAATCTATTTAAAATTTAGGAGCCAGTAAGAATATTTAGAAGCTAGACATACTTTTAGGAGCCATACAGTGTTATTTGTATATATAAAGTTAGGAGTCAGGGGTAAAATTCTAGTAGCCAGTGGCCAGTGGGTTTGTCATGCCCGTTTTAAAACACTTTTTATACATTTATTTCAATAATAAACATATATATTACATTTATTTTATAATTTATTGTAACATGCTTTGTTATACACTTATTCTAGCTCTAACACTTCACTTCAGGTCTCATACTAACTTTTTGAGTATCTTGTAATTTTAGCAATGTATAGCCCATACGCACATTGAAGGTATAGGGCATGCTTAAGGAGATGTTGGACGCACTAAACATTCTATAGTTATTCTGTTTTACCATTGTATTACCAGATTGTGCTCTAATCTTACCAGATTATACTCTAATTTTACCAGATTGTACTCTAATCTTACCAAATTGTACTCTATTCTTACCAGATTGTACTCTAATCTTACCAGATTGTGCTCTAATCTTACCAAATTGTACTCTATTCTTACCAGATTGTACTCTAATCTTACCAGATTGTACTCTAATCTTACCAAATTGTACTCTATTCTTACCAGATTGTACTCTAATCTTACCAGATTGTACTCTAATCTTACCAGATTGTACTCTAATTTTACCAGATTGTACTGTAATCTTACCACGGTCTTGTGATATTAATAGGGCACCCTGCAATATCAATAGCGCTCCTCTAGTAATCTAGTCCTTAATAGGGTGCAAAATCAGAATGATATAAGGCAATGTACAAAATGTCTGTGTCTGTCTGTCTCTGCCACTCTCTCTCCCTGTCTCTGTCTGTCTCTGCCACGCTCTCTCCCTGTCTCTGTCTGTCTCTGCCACGCTCTCTCCCTGTCTCTCCCTGTCTCTGCCACTCTCTCTCCCTGTCTCTGTCTGTATAGCTGTCTATGGCCTAGATTTGGAGTTTTGCGTTAGAAGGGGTGCGTTAGCTACGCATGCTTTTTTCTGGCCGCACCTTTTAAATACCGCTGGTATTGAGAGTTCACAGAATGGCTGCGGCCTAGATTTAGAGTTTGGCAGTAGCCGTGAAAACCAGCGTTAGAGGCTCCTAACGCTGGTTTTAGGCTACCGCCGGTATTTGGAGTCAGTCAGGAAATGATCTAACGCTCACTTTCCAGCCGCGACTTTTCCATACCGCAGATCCCCTTACGTCAATTGCGTATCCTATATTTTCAATGGGATCTTTCTAACTCCGGTATTTAGAGTCGTGTCTGAAGTGAGTGTTAGAATTCTAACGACAAAACTCCAGCCGCAGAAAAAAGTCAGTAGTTAAGAGCTTTCTGAGCTAACGCCAGTTTATAACTACTGTGCTCTACAGTACACTAACACCCATAAACTACCTATGTACCCCTAAACCGAGGTCCCCCCACATCGCCGCCACTCTATTTTTTTAACCCCTAATCTGCCGACCGCCACCTACGTTATACTTATGTACCCCTAATTTGCTGCCCCTAACACCGCCGACCCCTATATTATATTTATTAACCTCTAATCTGCCCCCCACAACGTCACCGCCAGCTACCTACACTTATTAACCCCTAATCTGCCGTCCGCACGCTGCCGCAAGCTACATTATACTTATATACCCCTAATCTGCTGCCCCTAACACCGCCGACACCTACATAATATTTATTAACCCCTAATCTGCCCCCCACAACGTCGCCTCCACCTGCCTACACTTATTAACCCCTAATCTGCCGACCGGACCGCGCCGCTACTATAATAAAGTTATTAACCCCTAATCCGCCTCACTCCCGCCTCAATAACCCTATAATAAATAGTATTAACCCCTAATCTGCCCTCCCTAACATCGCCGACACTGTAATAAATGGATTAACCCCTAAAGCTAAGTCTAACCCTAAACCTAACACCCCCCTAAATTAAATATAATTTTATTCTAACGAAGTAAATTAACTCTTATTAAATAACTTATTCCTATTTAAAGCTAAATACTTACCTATAAAATAAACTCTAATATAGCTACAATATAAATTATAATTATATTGTAGCTATTTTAGGATTAATATTTATTTTACAGGCAACTTTGTAATTATTTTAACCAGGTACAATAGCTATTAAATAGTTAATAACTATTTAATAGTTACCTAGTTAAAATAATTACAAAATTACCCGTAAAATAAATCCTAACCTAAGTTAAAATTAAACCTAACACTACACTATCAATAAATAAAATACCTACAATTATCTACAATTAAACCTAACACTACACTATCAATAAATAAATTAAATACAATTCCTACAAATAAATACAATTAAATAAACTAACTAAAGTACAAAAAATAAAAAAGAACTAAGTTACAAAAAATAAAAAAATATTTACAAACATTAGAAAAAAATTACAACAATTTTAAACTAATTACACCTACTCTAAGCCCCCTAATAAAATAACAAAGACCCCCAAAATAAAAAAATGCCCTACCCTATTCTAAATTAAAAAAGTTCAAAGCTCGTTTTACCTTACCAGCCCTTAAAAGGGCCCTTTTCGGGGCATGCCCCAAAAAATTCAGCTCTTTTGCCTGTAAAAAAAAACATACAATACCCCCCCCCAACATTACAACCCACCACCCACATACCCCTAATCTAACCCAAACCCCCCTTAAATAAACCTAACACTAAGCCCCTGAAGATCTTCCTACCTTATCTTCACCACGCCGGGTTCACCGATCGATCCAGAAGAGCTCCTCCGATGTCTTGATCCAAGCCCAAGCGGGGGGCTGAAGATGTCCATGATCCGGCTGAAGTCTTCATCCAAGCGGGAGCTGAAGAGGTCCATGATCCGGATGAAGTCTTCATCCAAGCGGGAGCTGAAGAGGTCCATGATCCGGCTGAAGTCTTCTATCAAGCGGCATCTTCAATCTTCTTTCTTCCGGATCCATGTTCATCCCGCCGACGGGGAACATCCATCTTCACCGACGACTTCCCGAGGAATGACGGTTCCTTTAAGGGACCTCATCCAAGATGGCGTCCCTCGAATTCCAATTGGCTGATAGGATTCTATCAGCCAATCGGAATTAAGGTAGGAAAATTCTGATTGGCTGATGGAATCAGCCAATCAGAATCAAGTTCAATCCGATTGGCTGATCCGATCAGCCAATCAGATTGAGCTCGCATTCTATTGGCTGTTCCGATCAGCCAATAGAATGCAAGCTCAATCTGATTGGCTGATCGGATCAGCCAATCGGATTGAACTTGATTCTGATTGGCTGATTCCATCAGCCAATCAGAATTTTCCTACCTTAATTCCGATTGGCTGATAGAATCCTATCAGCCAATCGGAATTCGAGGGACGCCATCTTGGATGACGTCCCTTAAAGGAACCGTCATTCTTCAGTTGGACGTCGTCGGAAGAAGATTGATCCGCGCTGGAGGTCTTCACGATGGAGCCGTTCCTCATCGATGAAGATAGAAGATGCCGCTTGGATCAAGATGGTTGCCGGTCTGGATCGCCTCTTCTTCCCGGATAGGATGAAGACTTTGGAGCCTCTTCTGGACCTCTTCAGCCGCCGGATGATGGATGTCTAGCCCCCGCTTGGGTTGGATGAAGATTTTGGAGCCAGGACCGAAAGGTGTGATACCCGGCGAGGTGAAGATAAGGTAGGAAGATCTTCAGGGGCTTAGTGTTAGGTTTATTTAAGGGGGGTTTGGGTTAGATTAGGGGTATGTGGGTGGTGGGTTGTAATGTTGGGGGGGGGTATTGTATGTGTTTTTTTACAGGCAAAAGAGCTGAATTCTTTGGGGCATGCCCCACAAAGGGCCCTGTTCAGGGCTGGTAAGGTAAAAGAGCTTTGAACTTTTGTAATTTAGAATAGGGTAGGGCATTATTTTTTATTTTGGGGTCTTTGTTATTTTATTAGGGGGCTTAGAGTAGGTGTAATTAGTTTAAAATTGTTGTAATTTATTTCTAATGTTTGTAAATATTTTTTTATTTTTTGTAACTTAGTTCTTTTTTATTTTTTGTACTTTAGTTAGTTTATTTAATTGTATTTATTTGTAGGAATTGTATTTAATTAATTTATTGATAGTGTAGTGTTAGGTTTAATTGTATTTATTTGTAGGTATTTTATTTAATTAATTTAATGATAGTGTAGTGTTAGGTTTAATTGTAACTTAGGTTAGGATTTATTTTACAGGTAAATTTGTAATTATTTTAACTAGGTAACTATTAAATAGTTCTTAACTATTTAATAGCTATTGTACCTGGTTAAAATAAATACAAAGTTGCCTGTAAAATAAATATTCATCCTAAAATAGCTACAATATAATTATAATTTATATTGTAGCTATATTAGGGTTTATTTTACAGGTAAGTATTTAGCTTTAAATAGGAATAAGTTATTTAATAAGAGTTAATTTATTTTGTTAGAATAAAATTATATTTAACTTAGGGGGGTGTTAGGGTTAGAATTAGCTTTAGGGGTTAAAAATTTTATTAGAGTAGCGGTGAGCTCCGATCGGCAGATTAGGGGTTAATAATTGAAGTTAGGTGTCGGCGATGTTAGGGAGGGCAGATTAGGGGTTAATACTATTTATTATAGGGTTATTGAGGAGGGAGTGAGGCGGATTAGGGGTTAATAACTTTATTATAGTAGCGGCGCGGTCCGGTCGGCAGATTAGGGGTTAATAAGTGTAGGCAGGTGGAGGCGACGTTGTGGGGGGCAGATTAGGGGTTAATAAATATTATGTAGGTGTCGGCGGTGTTAGGGGCAGCAGATTAGGGGTACATAAGTATAATGTAGCTTGCGGCGGCGTGCGGATGGCAGATTAGGGGTTAATAAGTGTAGGTAGCTGGTGGCGACGTTGTGGGGGGCAGATTAGAGGTTAATAAATATAATATAGGGGTCGGCGGTGTTAGGGGCAGCAGATTAGGGGTACATAAGTATAACGTAGGTGGCGGTCGGCAGATTAATGGTTAAAAAAATTTAATAGAGTGGCGGCAATGTGGGGGGACCTCGGTTTATGGGTACATAGGTAGTTTATGGGTGTTAGTGTACTGTAGAGCACAGTAGTTAAGAGTTTTATAAACCGGCGTTAGCCCAGAAAGCTCTTAACTACTGACTTTTTTCTGCGGCTGGAGTTTTGTCGTTAGAATTCTAACGCTCACTTCAGACACGACTCTAAATACCGGAGTTAGAAAGATCCCATTGAAAAGATAGGATACGCAATTGACGTAAGGGGATCTGCGGTATGGAAAAGTCGCGGCTGGAAAGTGAGCGTTAGACCCTTTCCTGACTGACTCCAAATACCGGCGGTAGCCTAAAACCAGCGTCAGGAGCCTCTAACGCTGGTTTTCACTGCTACCGCCAAACTCTAAATCTAGGCCTATATGTGTATATATAGCTATCTATAGATTTCATAAATGGTTATGACAGGCATAAGACTATTCCTGGAATTAGTTACTGTGTATGTTTAAATATGATAATCAACACATTAGATATTAACTATCTAGTTAATCATGAAAGGGATGCTAAAGTCAAAATGTAACTTTCACAATTCAGACAGAGCATGTAATTGTAAAATAAACTTTCCATTTCACTACTATTAGCAAACTGTATTCTTTTTGTTTGCTAAAGCACCACCTTCTACTGATCATGTGCAAGACTTCGCAGTGTTTACATATATGAGTCTATAATTCACTGATGGCTGTCACATGACACGGGGGAAGGGAAATAGAAGTACATTTTTAAAATTTAGAGTAATACCTAATGCATTGTCTTTTTATTATGCATTTGTCACTTATGCAATCCTACTGTATTTAATTGTCGTTTAAAGGGATAGAAACGACACTACGGAAAAAAGGCTCTGGATGGGATGGGGCCCTACACTAAAGAAAAATACAGGTTGGAGGGGGAGATGGGTCCCTACACTACAGAAAAATATTTATTGCTTGGAGGGGGGAGGTGGTGAGGGTGAGCATACACTACAGAAAAAAAAACATAAATAATAAAAACTGGTTACCAGTAAGAAACATGGAGGTGTACGGTGGAGTGGGAGAGTTACAGAGCTGTTTAAGTGGATCAGGGAGGTGGGAGAGTGTGGAGGGATCCCTACACTACAGAAATAAATAATACATAAATCAAGAATTTTAAATAATAATAATAAAGCCATAAACTGCATACTGGCAGACTGTCTGACATTAAAAAGACTTAAAGGGACATGCAATCCAAAAACATTTGTTGATGATTCAGATAGAGCATGCAGTTTTAAACAACTTTCTAATTTACTTCTATTTATATGGGAACAAAGCAAATTTGATAATATAAGTAAGTTGTAAATTCTTTTTAAATTCTATGCTCTGTCTGAATCACAAAATAATATTTTTGGGTTTCATATCCCTTTAATGGAATTAAATGAAGAAAGCCATAGCAGCACGTTTTGCAAACAACTGTCTCCAAAAATACACAATACCTTCATGTATAGATAGGATGACAGATAGCAAGAGCTACATATTCTTCTGTGATCAGTCGTCCAATCAGATTCTTCTCATAGGAAAGCATTAGCAGCCAGGGGGCTTTCCCATCCTGTTCTATTAAAGCGCATTCTCATGAAATAGGCATGTTAAAGGGATGGTTAGGTCAAAAAATTTCTGTTCGTTCTTATACACTTTTAATCTAAAGATACATTTTTCCAAATACCTTGTGCTGAGCTTTCTTTGCCGTTCAGCAGTTACTGGGGTCCAAAAATATGTCAATTTCAAAACCCACCGTGAGGCTAATTTGCATTAGACAATCACGGTGGGCAACCTGTGTTCTCTCTTCCCTGCAGTTCCGGGTACAGGGATGAAGCCTAACCCATGCGCTCTGAAGTGAGCAAAGTTAATGCATACGCTTTCTTTTTTGGAATTCTCAGACGTTAGTGGTCTAGCAGTCATGTGACCACAGTCATTCATGAACCGGAGCAGACAGAGGCGGTGAAATATGTTAATTATGGCAGATAATTTATGCGTGCAAAGGAGCATTCAAGACCGCCCTTTGTAGGGGGCTGGGAAATGTGACGTGATAGTTACAAATAGAATAAAGTTTTAATACAGGATCAGAGTTTCGTTTGGATAAAATTGTAAGTACAATCACATTGTTACAATATTGGATCGTTTGCTTTTAAAAAAAAAATGTTTTTAATCTGATTTTACTAATCCTTTAATAAAAACAGGACTAAGGGGTATCTCATAAAGACCCCTAAAGCACTTCAGCAAGCGTAAGTGCTTTAGGGGTCTGGAGTGTCTTTTTAATGGAAATGAGAGCTTTCCTTATGTTTGGTAGTATAAATCAGTAGGAGACACAATAATGCTCTTAGTTTTGTTATGTGGATTGTTTTTTCGTTTTGTCATTGTTTGGGTGGGGAGTTGCCTGTTCTCATGTTTAGGAATAGAGGTTCAAAGCTACCTAGAGGTTGGTCTACTGAACATTCTGCCCACCAAAGTGCAGACATTTTTAAAAAAAAAGTCTTGCAATTTATATATTTACTGCTATGAAAATTACTATAGCAAGGAATTGTCAGGGTTTTTTTTCCCTGTTTGTTTGCCATGTTGTGCTGGCAGCCATTTTACTCACATATCTTGCTGATTATGGTGCATTGTGGGGGATGCTGCTCACTTCCTGCACTTCCTTTTATGGCCAGACTGGTGTGCATCATCCATGTGAGACAGTCTCAAAATTGTGATGTCATCACTTATTATTTAAAGGGCCTCTGTTCAGTATGCTTTGCCTTTGCGTTGTCTCAGACCTGTTTGTGAGAGTTCCTGTGTATTACCTGGCTGCCTGACGTCCTTCCTGGTTCCCGATCCCTGGCTTGTTCCTGACTCTGCTGATTTCCTTGTTCCTGATTCCGGCTCGTCTGACTATTCGCTTTGGCTCCTGACTCGGCTCGTCTGACTACCCGCTCTGGTTTTGACTCCTGGCTTGTTATTTGACTTGTGGACTTTTTATTATTTTTTGCTATTAATAAAGGTGTGATTGTTTTTGCACTTCTCATCTCAGTCTGATTCCTGGCACCCTGACATTACGCAAAGGCCATGAATCTTGATGGTGCTAATAATCCACCTTTACCTGCCATCATTTCCAGGATGGATGAACAGCATCAACGCTTGGATCAATTTGCACTAGCCCTGCAAACCCTGCTGACTCGCACTGCACATTTGGACCAAAGTGTCCCGCAAGTTATGGCTGCTCCTGTTTCCACTGCTGCACCTATGCCTACCAGGAGCATGTCCGGTTCTGCACCTCTACCTCAGCGATATGGAGGCGATCCTATTCAGTGCAGAGGGTTTTTGAACCAGGTGGGCATTTACTTTTAGATGTTACCTCTGGCGTTTCCCTCTGACAGAGCTAAGGTGGGATTTCTCTTCTCGTTACTCTCTGACACAGCTCTTGCTTGGGCTAATCCCTTGTGGGAGACTAATAAACCTGTGATTTCAAATTACCCTGAATTTGTGGCCTCCTTTCGAAGGGTATTTGATGTTCCGGCTCGCTCCTCCTCTGCTGCTAAACGACTCATGTCCATTCAGCAAGGTACAAGATCTGTTGCTCAGTATGCTATTGAATTCCATACGCTTGCCACAGAGGTAGGTTGGAACAATGAAGCCCTTGTTGCCGCCTTCTTTCATGGGCTCTCTGATGCGATTAAAGACGAAGTTGCTGCCAGAGATTTACCAGAGGATCTCAAGGCATTGGTGTCTTTTTTGATCCTAATTGACATCAGACTCAGAGAGAGGCCCTCTTTCAAGGAGCGCTTGCGGAAGCCTCCTGTTCAGTTGTCTCCTACATGTTCATTCCCACCCATGCCTCCCTCTCCTCCCATGCCTCCTGGTCCCGAGTCACCAGGTACTTCTGAGCCCATGCAGTTGGGATTCACGCATCTCTCCACGGCGGAGAGGGCCTTTAGGAGGAGGGAGGGGCTCTGCCTCTATTGTGGGTTACAGGGCCACCTTTTGAAGTCTTGTCCTACATGGCCGGGAAACGCTCACACCTAAGGTCCTGTCGAGGGCAGACCTTGGGTGGTTTATCCTCGTCCCCGGAACCGCTTAAGGAGAAACCCTTGGTCACGGTTGTCCTTTCCTGGGTGGACTCCTCCATAGTCACTCAGGCTCTTGTTGACTCCGGTGCTGCGGGCTATTTCATTGACAGTGTTTTTGTATAAAAAAAAACTCCATTCCTGTTTTGCCTCAGTCCGTTCCGCTTGCTATTGAGGCCCTTGATGGCAGGCCCCTTCAGCCCGCACTTGTTACTCACGAAACTGCTCCGTTGTCCATGGCTGTTGGGGTTCTCCATTTTGAAACCCTCCAGTTCCAGGTGATAAACTCTCCGCATTTTCTGATTGTTCTGGGTTATCCCTGGCTCCAAAAGCACAATCCCAATCTCGACTGGCGCAGGTCCGAAATTTTGTCGTGGTCCCCACAATGTATTTCCACTTGTCTTCGGAAACCAGTTAAAGTCTTGTGCACTTCTTCTGTATCTCAATTGCCAGAGGAATACCAAGAGTTCCTAGACGTTTTTGACAAGGTGCGTGCTGGTACGTTGCCTCCTCACCGGTCTTACGATTGTGTCATAGACCTGCAACCCGGAGCCATTCCTCCTCGGGGCCTGGTGTACCCTCTGTTGGTTGCAGAGAATTTTGCTATGGAGGAGTATGTTGCCGATGCTCTGTCATGGGGGATCATCCGCAAATCCTGCTCTCCTGCAGGGGCTGGCTTCTTCTTTGTGAAGAAAAAGGGTGGCGAGTTAAGACCATGCATCGATTATAGGGGTCTTAATCGTCTTACCATTAGGAATGCTTACCCTATTCCGCTCATTACAGAACTCTTTGACCACCTCAAGGGAGCTACGGTCTTTACTAAACTTGATTTGAGAGGAACGTACAATCTCGTTAGGATTAAGGAGGGTCATGAATGGAAAACAGCATTTAACACCAGGAGCGGGCATTATGAGTATCTTGTAATGCCCTTTGGCCTATGTAATGCTCCAGCTGTTTTTCAGGAATTTATTAATGATGTCCTACGAGATTTGTTGCAACATTGTGTTGTGGTGTACTTAGACGACATCCTCATACACTCACCCACACTTGAGGCTCATCATTCTGCTGTTACACGAGTTCTTCAGAGACTACGTGAGAACGGCCTGTTTTGTAAACTCGAGAAATGTGAGTTCCATCAGACTCAAGTAACCTTCCTAGGTTATGTTATCTCCGTTGCAGGGTTCTCCATGGATCCTGACAAGTTATCTGCAGTTCTGCAGTTGTCTTGCCCAGTTGGTCTTCGGTCTATTCAATGTTTTTTGGGGTTCGCCAATTACTATAGGAAGTTTATTAAAAACTTTTCTTCCTTGGTCAAACCTATGACAGACATGACCCGTAAAGAGAATGATCCACTCCATTGGTCACCTACTGCCATTAAGGCCTTGATAGTCTTAAGACTGCCTTTGCTGCCGCTCCAGTTCTGGCTCATCCTAACCCTGTCCTGCCTTTCGTTCTTGAGGTCGATGCGTCTGAGACTGGAGTAGGTGCCCTCTGGTCTCAACGTCCTATGCCTGACGGTTCCTTGCATCCGTGTGGTTTCTTCTCTAAGAAATTGTCTCCAGCGGAGTGCAATTATGAAATTGGCGACAGGGCAATTACTGGCCATAATTTTGGCACTCAAGGAATGGAGGCATCTTCTCGAGGGTACTAGCGTGCCAGTGCTCATTCTTACTGACCACAAAAATTTCACTTATCTATCTGAAGCAAAACGTTTGTCGCCCCGACAGGCCAGATGGGCGCTATTTTAGTCTTGGTTTAATTATGTGGTCTCCTACCTGCCTGGTAGTAAGAATGTTAGGGCTGATGCCCTCTCTCGACAATTTTCGCCTCTGTCCAAGGAGGAGTCTGTACCTACTCCTGTTATACTTCCTGACCATATTTTAGCTACCATACGTACTAATTTGACTTCTCCCTTGGGGGAGGAGATCCTGGCTGCACTAACCAGTGCACCTCCTGAGAAACCTAGTGGTAAGTGTTTTGTTCCTGAGAATCTTCGAACTAAACTTTTGCACACTTACCACTATCCTATAGCTGCAGGTCACCCAGGCCAAGAACCAATTATTTGGTCTGTCACTCGACAATTCTGGTGGCCAGGTCTTCGTTCTGATGTTGCTGCGTATGTTGCCCTCCTGCTCAGTTTGTGCACAGAATAAGACTCCTCGACGTCTTCCTGTGGGTCTTCTTCAACCTATTGCTAATGGTGAGCGTCCTTGGACACATCTTTCATGGACTTCATTGTCGAGCTCCCTGTTTCCAATGGCAATACTGTTATCCTTATGGTGGTTGACCGTTTTTCTAAAATGTCACATTGCATTCCCTTGATGAAGCTGCCTACTGCTCAGGAGCTTGCTTCATTTTTGCCCGGGAGGTCTTCCGTTTACATGGGTTACCCAAGGAGATAGTGTTTGGACCGGGGTAGCCAGTTTGTCCTCCAGATTTTGGCGTCCCTTTTGTGCTCAAATGGGGGATCCAGCTTTCCTTCTCCTCGGCATATCACCCTCAATCCAATTGGTCTGCGGAACGGTCCTAATCAAGCTCTGGAACAGTTCCTCCGTACTATTGTCTCAGATCACCACAATAATTGGTCTGAAATGTTACCTTGGGCAGAGTTTGCTCGTAATAGTGCTATTAATGCTTCCTCCAAGTTATCCCCGTTCATGGCGAATTATGGGTTTAAACCATCCTTGTTGCCCAATTCATTCATGTCTCAGGGTATTCCGGCTTTGGAGGAGCATCTCCGGCAACTCCGTTCCACGTGGGTGCAGATTCAGGATTGCCTTCATCGTTCTATGCAGCGCCAAAAGTTTCAGGCTGATCGTAGGCGTCTGCCCGCACCTTCCTACCAGGTTGGTGAGAGAGTTTGGCTGTCCTCCCGCAACATAAACCTTTGTGTGCCTTCCAATAAATTGGCTCCCCGTTATGTTGGTCCTTTTCGAATACTCTGACGGGTTAATCCTGTGGCCTACGCTCTTGACCTTCCTCCTGCTATGCGCATCTCCAATGTTTTTCATGTCTCCCTCTTGAAACCTTTGGTTTGTAATCCGTTTACCACTGTGTTGCCTTGTCCCTGTCCTATCTTTATTGACAACCATGAGGAGTTTGAGGTCAGCAGCATTATTGACTCTCGTATGTCCAGGGGCCGTGTACAGTATTTGGTTCACTGGAGGGGCTACGGTTCGGAGGAGCGTTCTTGGGTTCCCTCCTCTGATGTTCATGCTCCCGCCCACCTCCGTACCTTCCATGCCGGTTTCCCCAATAAGCCTTTTGTCCTCCCGTGGGGGAGGGGTCATTGAGGGGAGGGTACTGTCAGGGTTTTTTTCCCTTTTTGTTTGCCATGTGATGCTGGCAGCCATTTTACTCACCTATCTTGAGAATTATGGTGCATTGTGGGGGGATGCTGCTCACTTCCTGCACTTCCTTTTATGGCTAGACTCGTGTGCATCATCCATGTGAGACAGTCTCAGAATTGTGATGTCATCACTTATTATTTAAAGGGCCTCTGTTCAGTATGCTTTGCCTTTGCGTTGTCTCAGACCTGTTTGTGAGAGTTCCTTTGTATTACCTGGCTGCCTGACGTCCTTCCTGGTTCCTGATCCCTGGCTTGTTCCTGACTCTGCTGATTTCCTTGTTCCTGATTCCGGCTCATCTGACTATTCGCTTTGGCTCCTGACTCGGCTCGTCTGACTACCAGCTCTGGTTTTGACTCCTGGCTTGTTATTTGACTTGTGGACTTTTTATTATTTTTTGCTATTAATAAAGGTGTGATTGATTTTGCACTTCTCATCTCAGTCTGATTCCTGGCACCCTGACAGGAATTGGAAAATATTCGCTTTTCCTCCTTTGGAAAGTATTATAGACCTTATAGATTACTTTGTTAAAATGGAAAGAAGTTTTTACCTAAGCCTGGATAAACTAGATTCTTATTGGAATATATAGGATCCATGGTTACATAATCCTAATTGATCTCAATTTACCTTGACATCTATATGGAACTGCATGTTACCCTTAACCCTCCTTTATCCCTTCACCCCTCTGCTTTTGGCTATGTGAATAGAATTCCTTCTTTCCCCCTCCCCCATCCTCTCTCCTCTTTCTTTCTTCTTTCCCCTTCTAACCTGAGGAATTTTGGGGGCCTATGACCTACATTGGCTATTGCTTAGGTAAGATATGAACATGGGGTCTCATAAAAGTCACACTCTCTTTATTATACTGTTAGCTAGGATGAGAAAAATGTGATCTGAGATACTAAAAAGTAGGTTGCACTGATACCGATACTAGTATCAGTATCGGTGCGATACTAAGTATTTTGCATACGTACTTGTACTTGTGCAAATGCACAGATACTTAAACCGATACCTCCAATTCCTACCCATACGCCATCTTGTGGTGTTTTTCAAACTGCATGTTCCCATTTCATTTTAAGCTGGAGTGAAAGACTTAACTAAAAATTGTTCACTTCTGTTCTGCCAATACAAATTTGCTGTTATTTGTATTATTGTACGTCAGAGCATTGCTCCAAAAGGCTGCTTACTTTACAGCTGGAAGCCTGCCTGGGAGAGATCACTCTACCTCATTCAGACAAACCCCTGAAGTACTGGTCAGTTAATAAACTGAGATTTGATGGCCCAAAAATATCTTTCTGACCCATGCAGTAGTGTGAAAAGTGAAAGACTGTTCAGCTTTGCGTCAAACGTCCTTACTGATAGCAGAAACAGACTTATAGCTGAACATGCAGAGATACTTCTGTTCCTTAATAAGAACTTGCCACTAACTTTTGAAAAATGATTCTAATTGCTAGATTGCCTGTTATACTGCTAGTTCTCATCTTGCACAATTATGCTCAAAACATACTGTACTCTGAGGAACATCCTTAGCCAGGGATGGCCTGTGAAAAAAAGCAGCCCTGGAAAAATATGAAGACCAGCCCTATCTTCTGTTGAGTCAGTAGAATGCAAATGCCCCATTTTTCTCAAAGGAGATTACTGGGATACTTATTCCTCAATATTATTTTCAGAATTAAATTATATTACTTTGTATTAAGTACAAATGTCAGATTGATGAGTTATATAGACACCCTACAACCCAATAGCATCCAGTAATCACCCCTTTAAATTGTAGCTTTCCAGTCCCAGCTGCTGCAGCTGTTATTTATTGTTGTTATTAATATATGTTATTGTAATATTTTTATTTATAAACATGTTCTGTGAACTTTGTGACAACAAGCACATAAAACTGTTTTATTATTTCAAAATGTCTTTTGAGATACAGTTCATAATTAGTGATGTCGCGAACAGTTCGCCGGAGAACAGTTCCCGGCGAACATAGCTTGTTCGCGTTCGCCGCTGCGGGCAAACATATGCGATGTTCGATCCGCCCTCTATTCATCATCATTGAGAAAACTTTGACCCTGTATCTCACAGCCTTCAGACACATTTGAGCCAATCAGCAGCAGACACTCCCTCACAGACCCTCCCAGCTCCTGGGCAGCAGCCATTTTAGATTCATTATGATCCTGCTTTCTTAGTGAGAGGAGGTTTAGTGTTGCTGCTGCTGACATTATAGGGAAATAAATAGCTAGGCTAGTGTATTTAGTGTCCACTACAGTCCTGAAGGACTCATCTAATCTCTGCTGTAAGGACAGCACCCCAAAAAGCCCTTTTTAGGGCTAGAACTTCAGTCGTTTTTTTTTTTTTATTATTTGTAATTTTATTTGCATTTGCCTGGCTTTCAGCCTGTGTGTGAGGCTCACAGCATATACTGTGATTAGTGCCACCACTGATATCTGCTTAACATTAGTGTAAATTTAAACAACAAAACTTTTAAATCATTTTGCTACTGTAATCTAATTTAATTTTCTATCAGGCCTGTGTATCAGGCTCACACAGCATATACTGTGGTTAATTGCTGTGCCAGCCACCACTCATTTCTGCTTAACATTATTGTAAATTTTAAAAAAAAACTTTTAAATCATTTTGCTAGTGTAATCTAATTTTATTTTCCATCAGGCCTGTGTGTCAGGCCCACATCATACAGTGTGATTAATAGCTCTTTTTTCCACCACTTATATCTGGTGTAACATTAGTGTAAATTTTTTTTTTTTTTTTTTTAGATCAGTCCTCTTCTAGTGTTATTTAATTTTAGTTGCCAGGCCAGCCTGGCTGCCATTAGTGCCAGCCTGTGTGTCAGGCTGCCAGCATATACTGTGCCTACTTCCATCCTCAGTGCCAGTCCACCATTCCTATCTGGTGTAACATTAGTTTAATTTTTGTAAAAAAAAACTTTTACATCAGTCTTCTAGTGTTATTTAATTTTAGTTGCCAGGCCAGCCTGCCACTAGTGCCAGCCTGTGTGTCAGGCTGCCAGCACATACTGTGCCTACTTCTATCCTGAGTGCCATCACTCCTATCTGTTGTAACATTAGTGTAACTTTAAAAAAAAACTTCTACATCAGTCTGCTATTGTTTTTTAATTGCAGTTGCCTGTCTGCCAGCGTGTGTGCCAGGCCCACTTTCCAACTAGTGCCACGAATCATATTTGTTATAACAGTAGTGTAAATATTTAAAATAAAAACTTTTTTGACTGTGAATCATCAGTCTGCTAGTGCAATTGAATTGCAGTTGCCTGCCTGCCTGCCAGCGTGTGTGCCAGGCCCACTTGCCAACTAGTGCCACAAATCATATTTGTTATAACAGTATTGTAAATATTTAAAATAAAAACTTTTTTTACTGAGAAACATCAGTCATCTAGTGTAATCTAACTTGCAGTTGCTTTCCTCCCCGCGTGTGTGCCAGGCCCACATTGCCAACTAGTGCCACCAATCATATTTGTTTATAACAGTAGTGTAATATTTTAAAAAAATATTTTTTGACTGTGAAACATCAGTCTGCTAGTGTAATCTTATTGAAGTTGCCTTCAATGTATCTATCTATCAAATCTATCCATCTTGTGGTTGTGCAAATAGACTGTTTGCGGTTGTTTGCGGGGCGTTACACAGGGAGTTTGGTCTGTCACTGTAAAGCGGGCATAACCCTTACACTACCTGATCAATACAACATCATACCTGATGTTTTAAAGCACGTTATTCCAAACAATTTAGGAATGTTAGGTGATTTAGGCCCTTTATGGGTTAAAACCAACTCTGCATCAACTATGTTATTTTCTGTGGGATTTTGCCATGGATCCCCCTCCGGCAGGCCACAGTCCAGGTGTTAGTCCCCTTGAAACAACTTTTCCATCACTATTGTGGCCAGAAAGAGTCCTTGTGGGTTTTAAAATTCACCTGCCTATTGAAGTCAATGGCGGTTCGCCCGGTTCGCCAACATTTGCGGAAGTTCGAGTCCGCCGTTCGCGAACCTAAATTTTTAGGTTCGCGACATCACTATTCATAATTATAAAGAAGCGATCTTAAATCATTAGTCTGTATTGTGCTTGGTAAACTGTCATGGCATAAAATAAAAGTATCGTTAATTGGTATCAGTGAGTATTTGAAAAACGTATCGGTACTTGTACTCGGTCTTAAAAAAATGGTATTGGTGCAACCCTACTACAAAGATACCTAGTCCAGTACTTTGGATGTTTATTAGTTTACTAAGATAACATTTATTTTATTTTACACAGGTCACAGTTTTTATTGCGGTAAAATATATGTAAATGAGAAAAATGTAGCAGCAATCTTTATGTTTCTTTTGGATTGAAAAGTTTATATTTTAACTTACTAAGAGACATTTTTGGCCATGACTGGACCTTTCTGCTCTTGTAGCAACAGTTGGACTCATATACAGGACTTTGTGGCTGTTATTGGTTTAAATGCCATATTTATCTTATTTTGCTCTGTAAAGATATTTCTCTTTGTATCATTGTACTCAGTTTTGAGGGTTAATAAAAAAAAAGATAGAAAGAAAGAAAAACAATTAACCTTACAAGCTAGCTGTTTAACCAATTCACTGCCAGGAATTTCAGAAGTGTAGTACACATCTGCAATTAGCGTCTTCTAATTGACAAAAAACAATGACAAAGCATGCATGTCTGCTATTTCTAAACAAAAGGGGATCACAGAAAAGCTTTTTACAAGCAAATAAACCAAGCTAACTCAGCACCGTTGATATATAGAGCCATTTACCAACGTCTTGCGTGACCTGATCCGACAGTGTGGATCAGGTCCGCAAGACCTCGCTGAAAGCGGAGAGCAATACGCTCTCCGTATTCAGCATTGCACCAGCAGCTCACAAGAATGCTGGTGCTGCAAACGCCGCCCCCTGCAGAATCGCGGCCAATAGCCGGGCTGCAGGGAGGTGTCAATCAACCCATCGTACTCGATCATGTTGAATTGTGGCGATCTGTCCGCCTGCTCAGAGCAGGCAGACATGGTTATGGAGCAGCGGTCTTTAGACCGCTGCTTCATAACTGCTGTTTCTGGCGAGTCTGAAGACTCGCCAGAAACACGGGCCCAGAAGCTCCATACGGAGCTTGATATATGGGCCTCATAGGGTTCAAGCTTCAAAGGACTACTGGCCAAACTCCTCCAGCAATAAAAACTTTAAAATGAATGCAGCGCTCCTCACTTAAATGTAAAAATATATATTTAGTGTAGCAAAAATTCCATCATGCAATACAGCAACGTTTCAAGATGACTCTCTTATTCATGTATATAAAACATTCTAAATGTATTTATACCACAAGAGGGCAGCATATCTCAAAATAATTAACCCCTTAGGTTTATTAATTTATTCAATACTTACAATAAACTTCTTATTGCCCTCTACTGGTCACAACATTAAAGGTAATACACAACTTTACCGATACAAACAATTCTGATAAAAATATACAAATTTCCCTGTCCATCCCTTTTGGTCCCATAGTTCTAATGTTAAAAATTCAATATGTCTCAGGGTTTTTTTTTAAATACCACTATCTTCCCCATGGTATCATCTGCGGAATCCTATCTATAATTTGAAAACTAAGTTGACTAATCGTATGCCTTGCTGAAAAAACAGGACATGCCACTGTGGCTGTTTCCTTCTTACCCCTAATGTTACTTTTATGTTCAATGACCCTCTTGTGGTTGCTCCTCGTGGATTTCCCCACATAGTCCAGCCCAAATGGACATTTTATCATATAGATTACAAAATTAGTTTTGCAAGTATAAAAATCTGTAATAGCATATTGTCCTGCCAGTTAAAGGATGATACAAATACTTTCCCTTTATCATATTGACCTACAGCTTGAACAACTTAAAACACGGATAACACCTATTATTTTTTCTCAGTAATATACCTCATCCCACCTCGAGCAGTCTCTAAAATCTGCCCTTATTCAATTCATCCATAATACTTTTATTTCTGTTTATAAAATGGCATTGGAGGGGACTGAAACTCGTGGAATATTCGGATTAACAACCTTTAATTATATACCAATGTTTGTTAATGATACGATAAATGTCATCACTTTGAGCATTATACTGTGAAATGAAAGCTATCCTTTTCCCCACTCTACAGGGTTTCAACAAGGACTCTCTAGAGACCTGAAGTGTTCTATCAATTTCATACTTAATTAAGGGAAAAGGGTCCAATCTCATTTAATCTATTCTCAACTGCTGTTGTGAGGAGGTTAGGGTATGTGGAACTCAAAATGCAAGAACAGACACACTAAACAACAAAAGTCTTTTTAAAGTTTTACTGAATGATAAGCAAAAGAACAGTTAGTAGTTCAAATTGAAGATCACAGCAATAGCAAATTTGAACATAGGCCAAATGCTGAACACTAAAGTCCAATACAAAGTTCAGAATACTTAAAGGAATAATAAAATATATCTACCTGGTATTCCGTGACAGTCTCACCCTCTACTGCACAATTCAAGCATCAGTGTCCTCTGGACTTTGTTACTGCAACCTACTTAAAGGGACACTAAACCCAAATGTTTTCTTTAATGATTCAGATAGAGCATGCAATTTTAAGCAACTTTCTAATTTACTCCCATTTTTGGTTCAGAACCTGGGTTATGCTAAATGTAGCCACCAATAAGCAAGCACTATCCAGGGTGCTGAACCTAAAATGGTCCGGCTCCTAAGCTTTACATTCCTGCTTTTTAAATAAAGATAGAAGAGAACGAAGAAAAATTGATAATAGGAGACCATTTGAAAGTTGATTAAAATTGAATGCTCTATCTGAATCATGAAAGAAAACATTTGGGTTTAGTATCCCTTTAAGTAGGTTGCTGTAACAAAGTCCAGAGAACACTGATGCTTGAATTGTGCAGCAGAGGGTGAGACTGTCATGGAATACCAGGTAGATACAATTGGTACAGCTGGTTTGAGGAAAGCTGTCACTGGTATAGCAGACACAGGATAGTCAGTAGGTACAGGATACCCAGCGGTTACTCTTGGTGAGACTGTCACAGAATACCAGATAGGTACAGTAGGTACATCTGGTTTGATCAAAGCTGTCACTGGTATAGTAGACACAGGATACTCAGCAGGAACAGCATACCCAGCGGGTACTGTTGGTGAGACTGTTACCGGATACCAGGTAGGTACAGCAGGCACAACTGATTTGAGGAAAGCTGTCACTGGTATAGAAGACACAGGATACTCAGTAGGCACAGGATACCCAGCGGTTACTATTGGTGAGACTGTTACCGGATACCAGGTAGGTACAGCAGGTACAACTGATTTGAGGAAAGCTGTCACTGTTATAGCAGACACAGGATACTCAGCAGGCACAGGGTACCCAGTGGGTACTTTTGGTGAGACTGTAACAAGACACCAGGTAGGTACAGCAGGCACAGCTTCAGGAACAAGGTGAGCACACACAGGAATAAAGAAAGTATACTTGGTCTTGGGAACAAGATGAGCATACACAGGTAACAGGTACATATGCTTGGTTTCTGGAACAAGGTGAGCATACACAGGTATCAGGAAAGTATGCTTGTCTTTCAGAAACCAGAAATGCATATGCAGTTGTAAGGTAAGTATGCTTGGTCTCTGGAACATTGTGAGTATACCCAGGTATCAGGTAAGTATGCTTGGTCTCTGGAACAAGGTAAAAGGTAAATAAGCCAAACTCCAAAAACAAGGTAAATAATGCAATAGCTCAGCCAAGAGTGATGGGCTGAGTGACCTTTTATAGGAACTCCAACTCCAATAGCTTCCAGGTGGGAGTTCCAGTAATAAGGACATGGCCCCTTTAAATATAGGCAGCGTGCGCCTAGAAAGCTGCAGCTACAGCTGTAGGGGTTGAGTCTTGGCATCCCTCCAAGTGAAATACAGAGACTGAAGAAATCACTTTTGGTGTTTTCACCGAGATCGGGAACCGCACCAGGAGGCAGGAAAGTCCTGACAGAATCTAGCCTAGTGTTTTCTTACCTAGAGACAGTTCTAAAAAATTGCTAGCATGGAAGGAAATCACAGGGGCATACCTGACTAAATTCTATAAAAACAGAGGCTGAAACAAATTGGATTGCAGTATTTTTAGTGTACTTAAAACCTTCATTCACTTCTAGCTTTGTGTGTATGTATGTATATATATATATATATATATATATATATATAGTATCCTATAATATAAAAGGCCAAGTGTGTTTGTCCGAAGCTGTCATGCGCAGTAGAGACAGCGCAAGGACAAACACCCCTGGCCTTAGAGTCTACCTGATCTCCTGTCTGCAGCATGACAATGGTGGAAGGAGCCGGCATGAGCGGGCGTGTGCGAGAGAGACAGATCAAAAGAGAGGGGGGAGAGAGAGAAAGGAGAGGGGGAGAGAGCAAAAGAGATGGGAAAGAGCAAAAGAGAGGGAGAGAGAGCAAAAGAGAGGGGAGAGAGAGCAAATGAGAGGGGAGAGAGAGCAAGAGAGAGGGGAAAGAGCAAAAGAGAGGGAAGAGAGACCAAAAGAGAGGGGGAAAGAGAGAGCAAAAGAGAGGGGGAGAGAGAGCAAAAGAGAGGGGAGAGAGTGCAAAAGAGAGGGAGAGAGAGAGAGAGAGAGAGAGAGAGGGGGGGGAAGAGAGAGAGAGAGCAAAAGAGAGGGGGGAGAGAGAGAGGGGAGAGAGAGAGGGGGGAGAGAGAGCAAAAGAGAGGGGGGAGATAGAGAGCAAAATAGAGGGAGGAGGAGAGAGAGCAAAAGAGAGGGGGGGAGAGAGAGCGCAAAAGAGGGGGGAGAGAGAGCAAAAGAGGGGGGGGGGAGAGTGAGGGAGAGAGAGAGAGGGGGAGAAAGAGAGTAAAAGAGAGGGGGTAGAGAGAGGGGGAAAGAGAGAGCAAACAAAAGAGAGGGGGATAGAGAGAGCAAAAGAGAGGGGAACGAGCAAAAGAGAGGGAAGAGAGAGCAACAGAGAGGGGAAAGAGCAAAAGTGAGGGAAGAGAGAGCAAAAGAGATGGGGGAGAGAGAGAGAGCAAAAGAGAGGGGGCAGAGAGAGAGAGAAAAATAGAGGGGGGGAGAGAGCAAAAGAGAGTGGGGAGAGAGAAAGCAAAAAGAGAGGGGGGAGAAAGAGAGCAAAAGAGAGGGGGAGAGAGAGAGAGCAAAAGAGAGGGGGAGAGAGAGAGCAAAAGAGAGGGGGAGAGAGAGCAAAAGAGAGGTGGAGTGAGAGAGAGTGCAAAAGAGAGGGTGAGAGAGCGCAAAAGAGAGGGTGACAGAGTGCAAAAGAGAGGGGGAAAAGAGAGAGAGCAAAAGAGAGGGGGGGGGGAGAGAGAGCAAGGGGTGGGACTGCTGTACTGCAAAAAAAACAGCCCATGTGAACAGGCTTTAGGACTAGTATATATATATATATATATATATATATATATATATATATATATATATATATATATATATAATCTGCATGATGTGTTTTGAGAACAACTCATACTTACAAACTCTACAGGTGAATGCAACTATCAGAGAATTTCAGATAAGCCCAAGGAACGTCCCTGTTTAACCCATAATATTTTAGCTTTGTATTTTCAATACAATTTTTAATTTGTATTTGAAATTAAATTTTTTCTTTAAACTTTTAACATGATTTTAACGTTGAACTGTTTTGTAAAAATTGAACACAACTAAAATAGAATTACCAGAATATTTTGTATGTTAAGTGCCTGAGCTTTTTTTTAAATGTGAATTTTAAAATTAAAGAAAACTTACATGAAATTGTTTTTGCCATCACCAATATTGAATTAATCACGATTTACTATTCAGTTGACCTTACATATTTTTTTACATTATAAAGGTCTATAAAAACCAAATGCAAACACCACATTGAAAAGTCATTTTTTTCATGTTTACCAGATTTCCTGTTATATTTTTATAAATGTGTCTTAACTAGTTCAAAGGGTGGCTAATAAAATGGATAAAAAAATTCTAGAAAAAGATTCTAAACCACATGCCTGAAAGGTTTATGAATTTTAATATCCTTTATGATTCACTACATATACCTACTAACACAGAGAAAATGGTTAATTTCTTATTGTCATTCAGGTAGATTACGAGTTTTGCGTTACGGCTTTTAATGCTGAAAAAATGGCAATTCCAGCGTAATGGCCAGTAACGCATATTACGAGTCATGTCGGTATTGCTATTCCGCAAGCATTTTAGCCTGTAACGTCCATTCCACACAAAAAAAAAATGGAATTTTTATAGCGCCATTATTGCAGGTTGTGCGTTCAGGCTAAAAAGCTTGCGTTATGCTCTATACCGACATACCGCCATCTGAGAGCAGTAGTTATGAGTTTTGCGCAACAAAAATGTTTCATAAAACTCATAACTAAACTGTTACAAAGTACACTAACACCCATAAACTACCTATTAACCCCCCAAAATAAAAAAACTAACTCTAAAAAACCTAAGCTAACCCATTGCTCTTTCTTCATTGTCCTTGAAATGGGCATTCAGCTCTTTAAAAAAGCCCAAAACCCTAATCTAAAAAAAAACCCACCCAAAAAATGGAAAAAACCCTAACACTAATCCCAGATATCTACACACGGTTCCTGAAGTCTGGACATCCATCTCCATTCAGGCGACGAGAAGTTTTCATCCAGGAGGCGATATCTTCATCCCGGCGGCGTGGAGCAGAGCCATCCTGGAAGCCAAAGACATTCTGCACGGAGCGTCCCCGCCGTACATTGAAGTTGGATGCAAGGTAGCCGTTTCAAAATGGCGTCCCTTGCATTCCTATTGGCTCATTTGATTCTTCAAATTCAAATCAGCCAATAGGATAAGAGCTTCTGAAATCATATTGGCTGTTCAAAACACCCAATAGGATGAGAGCTACTGAAATCCTATTGGCTGTTTTGAACAGCCAATAGAATTTTAGAAGCTCTCACTCCTTTTGCTAATTTTAAACAGCCAATAGAATTTCAGAAGCTCTCATTCTATTGGCTGTTTTGAACAGCCAATAGGATTTCAGAAGCTCTCATCCTATTGGCTAATTTGAACAGCCAATAGAATTTCAGAAAACTCTCATCCTATTGGCTGTTTTGAACAGCCAATAGGATTTCAGAAGCTCTAATCCTATTGGCTGATTTGAATTTGAAGAATCGAATCAGCCAATAGGAATGCAAGGTACGCCATTTGAATCGGCTACCTTACATTCAACTTCAGTATAAGGCGGGTGACCGTATGAAGAGGAACGCTCCGCGCAGGAAGTCTTCGGCTTCCAGGATGGCTTTGCTCCACGCCCACCCGGGATGAGATAGATGACGCCCCTGGGATGGATGGGAAAATCGCCTCCTAGGATGAAGACTTCTCGCCACCTGGATGGAGATGGATGGTCCAGACTTTAGGAACCTTGAGTAGATATTCTGGGGTTTAGTGTTAGTTTTTTTTCATTTTTTTGGTGGTTTTTTTTTTTTTAGATTAGGGCTTTGGCTTATAACAAGAGCTTGAATGCCCTTTTAAGGGCAGTGCAAAAGAGCTAATGCCCTTTTAAGGACAATGCCCATAAATTGCCCCTTTAGGGACAATGGGTAGCATAGTTTTTTTAGAGTTAGTTGTTTTTATTTTGGGGGGTTGGTTGGGTGGTGGGTTTTACTGTTGGGGGGACATTGTATTTTTTTACAGGTAAAAGAGCTGTTTAACTTAGGGCAATGCCCTACAAAAGGCCCTTTTAAGGGCTATTGGTAGTTTATTGTAGGCTAGGGCAGTGGTTCTCAACCTAAGTGACCTCAAGGCCCGGTAAGTTTTAGCCGGACCGGTCCAGGGCCCGGTAAGCATCGGGAGTGGGTTGCAGTAGGTTTGGAAGAAATATATATATATATATATATATATATATATATACATACATACATACATACATACATAATACATACATACTCTCTCTAATTAATTGGTGTCAGTGGGATCCATATTAATATCCCACTGACAGCAATGAATTATCACATAATTATAATATATATAATTATATATAAATATATATATATATTACAGTGGGTTAATTATATGATAATTCATTGGTGTCAGTGTATATATATATATATATTACAGTTTACACATACACATTGGTGTCATGTTGATTATACATACACATTGGTGTCCAGTGGGCCGCCCTAAATATATACATTGGTGTCCAGTGGCCGTTATTATGTCATTGGTTGTCAGTAGGCTTACTTTACCTGTGAGCCGAATGCTTCATGCTCTGCACGCCGCCTGCCCGCTTCCTACCCGCTCACAGTGCCTCCGCCCGCTGCTACATGCTCAGTGCGCAAACTGACATGCGCAGTGGCACTCTGACAGGCCCGTCCAAATTTCGGAGAAGTGTAAAGGCGGGCCTGTCAGAGTGAGTGTCTGGAGGCTATGTCGGGTCGCGGCCCACAGCAGGCCCAGCTGTTGAGAAACACTGGGCCTAGGGGGTTGTTTTTATTTTGGGGGGAGCTTTTTAATTTTTATAGATTAGGTGTAATAGTTTTCATTTTAATTTTGATATTTTGTTTAATATTTTTTGTAAGCTTAGTGTTTTTTATTTTTCGTAATTTAGAGTTTATTATTTTTTGTAATTTTAGATTTTTTTTAATTTTTTTCGTAGTGTTTTTTTTTAAATTTGTAATTTAGATTTTTTAATTGGTAGTTTTTTAAATTTTATTAGAATAGTTATGTTAGGTTAATTTATAGTTTAATGTTAGGTTTATATAATTTGACAGGTAAGTTTTTAATTATTTTAAGATAGTTATATTGTAATTTTAATTTCAAGTTAGAGGGGTGTTAGGTTTAGGGGTTAATAGTTTAATTTAGTGTTTTGCAATGTGGGGGCTGGCGGTTAAGGGGTTAATAAGTTTATTTAGTAGCGGCGATGTGGGAGGCCGGAGGTTTAGCGGTTAATAACTTTGATATAGTGTCAGGGAACGGAGGATTAGGGGTTAATAGCTTTATTAAAGTGTTGGCGATGTTGGGGAGTGGCAAAATAGGGGTTAATAACTTTATTATACTAGTGGCGATGTCGAGGAGCGGCAGAATAGGGGTTAATAACTTTTATTAGTGTCGGCGATATCGGGGACGGCAGATTAGGGGTTAATAACTTTATTTAGGTGTTGGCGATGTCAAAGCGGCAGATTAGGGGTTATTAACTCTATTTAGGTGTCAGCAATGTCAGGGGCGGCAGATTAGGGGTGTTTAGACTTGGGGTTATGTTAGGGTGTTAGGTTTAAACTTAATAACTTTTATTAGTTATTAATAACTTTTAAAGTTATTAGGGGTCAGGGCCGCCATCAGGGGGTGACAGGGGTGACTCCTGTCAGGGGCCCAATGAGCCAGGGGGGCCCCATGAGGCAAGAACTAAAAAAAAAAAAAAAAAAAAATTTTTTTTTTTTTTTTTTTTTTAATTTTGACAGCCACCAGTGGGTACTACAGCAGAGTGCTAGTTGATCATGGGAAATTTTATTACAAGTAGTAAAGTAAGAGCATTTGAGAGGATTTCATAGTGTGCACTAAACCACTATGCTCAGTGTGAGACAGACTTGGCACTTTGTACAGTGTGTGCCTGAGTCAGACGGCAGATCACTTTCATTTGAAGAGGAGGTAGGACTTACTTAGCAAATGTTTTTTTATTTCTTTGTGCAATTTTGGATTGTAACTTCAGTGTGGTAGTAGTTGTATGGTGGGGCCAGGGGTCCATAAAAACATTTTTTTTTTAGCAGCAGTGTATTTATGATTATTTGGACAATGCTTGTAGAATTCTATATTTAAAACCATGCAGAAATGTTTCCTCCTCAATACACAAATGGTAGATGCCCTTTTGGCAGATATGCATTTTATATATATATATAATATATATATATATATATATATATATTACATTCCAGTTTACTGCCCCTTTATGCAAGGACTTTCCAGATGCAAGGAGGCATTTTATCTAAGATTTTTTACATCTGCATAAAATGTTATACTCTCAGACTAAGATTGCTCAGTGTTTGAAATGAGACAGGTTAACTTAAAACTGTTCAGTTTACACTACATCTGACTTAGTTTGGAATACATACCAACAAGCCTAAATCCTGCATTTAACCAGATCTAATGGTATGAGTACCACAGCTTATGGTCCCCACCAAGGACCATATAGAGTACAGCATTTTCAAAATCCATAAGTACAGCTGACAGATGGGAAAATTTGTACACTATATTTGAAGTGGTGGCTCTTGGTTGGGGAAATTGGGAAAAAAACATATGTCAACCTTTTAAAGGTACTTTTCTTCACCTAGCCATCTACCCAGCTCATTCTAATGTACAATTTTGAATTCACAGAATTATTTTTGTTTGCACATTTACAAATATGATTCTTTAAAAAGTGATCTCTTAATTTCTGCATTGTTTTTTATCATGCATTTCACACCCTGTTGATTTAGGGGATGCAAGGTGCATAAATGTTTCCTCCTGTGAGTGTTTCTGTGGATGTATGTGTTTATGTCTTTGTGCTTTGGTTTGTGTCTCTATGTGTATGTATTTTTTATCTTTGGGGTCTCTCTGTGAGGGTGGGTGTGTATATCTTTGTGCATTTTCTGTGAATGTCTGTGAGGGTGTGTGCATATGTCTTTGAGCTTTTTCTATATGGGTGTTTCTGTGAGGGTGTTTGTGTGTATGTATGTATGTATGTATGTGTATGTATGTCTGTGTTTTCTGTGGATGTCTCAGTGAGGGTGTGTGTATGTATGTCTTTCTGTGTTTTTCATGTGGTTGTCTCTCTGTGTGTGTGTATGTCTTTGTGTGTTTTCTGTGGGTGTCTCCTGTGTGTGTATGTGTGTATATGTCTTTGTGTGTTTTCTGAGCTGTCTCTGTCGGTGTTTCCTTGGGTGTATGTGCAAGTTTTAGTTTGTGTGTGGTGTGTCCATTGTCTGTTCCTTTTTAGGACATTTTGACCTTACTACTTATTCACATCTTTCTACAGACTTTGAGACTAACAAGACCTTCCGGAAGTAACCACTCCACCATTTAACCTTTAAATTATTGTTTAGGCAGTTCAGGGCCCTTCTTTTCAGCCACTGCATGCTGTTGTCATAATTTAGTTTGTCATCTTCCTTTACAAAAAGATAATCAGAACTCCATATTTTTGTTTTCTAAATCTCCTTTTTTTTACAAAACTTAGTTTACCTCATTACTTGTCAGGTCAATGTAAACAAGTGCTAAGTGTCTGTTTGGGTTTCTGTGTCTGAGTGTGTTTCTTTGCGTGTCTGCTAGAGTGTCTATATGTGAATCCTTATGTGTGAGTGTGTTTGTGTGTTTCAGTGTATGAGTGTGTCTGTGTGTGTGTATGTTACTACCTTTACAACATTTCCAAGTTTAAATAGACAATTAAGAATAAGTGCATATACGCTTTTAGTCACTTGGTCAAAAATTGAACATGTCAACGGAGGGGGGGGGGGGGGCCCTGATCAATGGTTGAGTCAGGGGCCCCAAAATTTCTAGTGGCGGCCCTGTTAGGGGTTAATAACTTTTATTAGTGTCGGCGATGTTGGGGGCGGCAGATTAGGGTTAATAACTTTATTTAGGTGTCGGCGATGTCGAGGCGGCAGATTAGGGGTATTAACTCTATTTAGGTGTCAGCGATGTCAGGGGTCGGCAGATTAGGGGTGTTTAGGACTTGGGGTTTATGTTAGGGTGCTAGGTTTAAAACTTAACTTTTTTTCCCCCGTAGACATCAATGGGATGCGTTACGGAGATTTTTTTCATTCCGCACTTCCATAATCCATCTAATAAAAATTATTTTAAAGCAAATTGCACACAAGTTATAAGGGCTCAGGTGTTAGAGAGAAAAAAGGCAAGCAAAGGGGTTTAACATTGAAATACATACATATACATCTCTAAAGATAGATATGTATGTATATAAAAAACATAATTTATGCTTACCTGATAAATTTCTTTCTTTCCGGATATGGTGAGTCCACGGCATCATCAATTACTAGTGGGAATATCACTCCTGGCCAGCAGGAGGAGGCAAAGGGCAACCACAGCCAAGCTGTTAAGTATCTCTCCCCTTCCACAAACCCCAGTCATTCGTCCAAAGGTAGTTGGAGAAAAATTAAGCAACTCAAGGTGTAGAGGTGCCTGAGGTTTAGACAAAAATAACTGTCTTAAAATAAAGGGCGGGCCCGTGGTCTTACCATATCCGATAATAAATAAATTTATCAGGTAAGCATAAATTATGTTTTCTTTCCTAAGATATGGTGAGTCCACGGCATCATCAATTACTAGTGGGAACCAATACCCAAGCTAGAGGACACAGATGATTAGGGAGGACAAGACAGGTAACCTAAACAGAAGGCATCACCCGCTTTGAAGAACCTTTCTCCCAAAAGACGCCTCATCCGAGGCAAAAGTTTAACATTTGGAAAATGTGGAAAGAGTATGCAAAGAGAACCAAGTTGCAGCCTTGCAAAACCGATCCACAGAAGCTTCATCTGTGAAAGCCCAAGAAGAAGAGATAGCCCTCGTGTAATGAGCCATAACTCTCTCAGGAGACTGCAGCCCTGCAGTCTGAAAAACAAACAAATTAAACTTCTCAACCAGAGAAAAAAGAAGTAGCAGTAGCTTTCTGTTACAGAGAAAATACTGTATATTAAACACGCACAACATCCAAATTGTGCACACACGTTCCTCAAGAGATAAGAATGAGGACACAGAGTGGGAACAACAAATTCCAAAACAATATTTCTACTTAGGATAAAAAACCGCCTTACCTGAAATAAGATAAAGCGAATTACACTGCAAAGCCGAGAGTACCTAAACTCTCCAAGCAGAAGATATAGCAAAAAAGGAAAAACTTCCAAGATAAAAAATTAAAATCTATGAATGCTATGGCTCAAACTGAACCTGCTGCAAAACTTTAAAACAAAAGTTAAAGCTCCAAGAGGAGCAACAGACTTAACTACAGGCCTGATACTAACCAGGATCTGACAAAAATGGTTATACATCTGGCACATCTGCCAGACACTTGTGTAAAAAGGATAACGCAGAAATCTGACCCTTCAGAGAAATGACTGATAAACCGTCCTCCAGATCGTTCCGGAGAAGGGCAAAAACCCCTAGGAATCCTGAACCTACTTCCAAGAGTAGTCCATGGATTCACACCAATCAGGGCATTTACGCAATACCTTAGGGGTAAAAGTTACCAGTAATAGGCTTGCAGGCCTGAATCATGGTCTCAATGACCGATTCAGAGAAACCACACTTAGACAGAACAAAGTATTCAATCTCCAAGCAGAAAGCTCAGAGGAAAACGAAGGTTGGATGAAATAATGGACCCTGAATTAGAAGGTCTTTCCTCAGGAATAAACACCAAGGTAGAAGAAATACATCTCCACTAGGACTGAATACCAGATCCTGCGAGACTATGCAGGAACTATTAAAATACTGATGCTCAATCCCATTTGATACGAGCAATGACTCGTGGAAGGAGAACAATCAGACTGAAATTCTAAGGAACCGCCAGGATATTTAGCAGAGCAAGCCTTTAACGTAACTTGGAAGCTTGGCGAACTGCCATTTCAAACTCCAGCGCCCCCCATTTGAAGATTAACCTGGAGAACACCTCTGGGAGAAGCGACCACTCCCCAGGATGAAAATTCTAAATGCTCAAAAAGTCTGCTCCCGGTATTCACTCCTGAAATGTGAATAGTGGATAAACAATGAATCTGAGCGTCCGCCCACCAAACCATCCACTCCAATCATGGCAAAGGAACTCTAGGTTCCCCCCAGGTGGTTAATGTAAACCACTGAGATGAAATTGTTCAACTAGAACCTGAAAAAACGATTAAGACAACTGAGACCAAGCCACCAGAGCATTGGAAGATGGTTATGGGGAAACAGACTCCTCCCAAGTCTATAGTTACCAAACCAACTGGCTAGCGACTGTGGTTACTATTACTCAGGAAACCCTAAAGATCCTGGAGAATGCGTGCAATGATCCCGCTACCTCTCTCAACCTCTCGCAAGCCAAGTGAGTGCTCTACTACTAATTCCCCTCTCTGATCCACAGGGAAGAATCTCAAGTCAAAAGATCTAGATCTATCCTCCCAGACAGAGCCACAAGATCCCCGGTCCTCTATCTGAACATGCATAACAGCAGACTCTCAGATGGAATCGAGCAAAGGGATGATGTCCCATGAAGCAACCATCAGACCAATTACCTCCATACATTTAGCCACTAAAGGCCAAACAGAAGAGTGCAGAAAGAGGCAAGAGGAAAGAATCCTTGATTTTCTGATCTCTGGCAAATATTTACAGAGATAGGGAAACTAAAATGGACACTTAGAAAACTACCCCTGTGATTGGAACAAGGGAACACATTTTCAGATTCACTTCACATCCATGGGAATGAAGAAAAAGACAACAAGATTTCAGGAATGAAAAAGCTTGTTGAAAATATGGCGCCTGAATCCCTATGTCGTTCCGGGAAGGGCACCACAGCAATTCCCTGACACCTGATCACTCCAAAAATAGCCCCCCTCTGGGAGCCGTGGCAAGGCAAAAGAGAAGAGCCACAAACTGAAACTGTTTGACCGAAAGGCAAGAACTTAGAAACTTGAAAATACGCATCCTCCAGGTTTGCAATCACCATAAATTGATCCTCCTAGTATCAAAGGAAGAATGGAACCACAGGATTACATGTGAAGGACAGTACCCTGAGCCAACTTTGATGAGACACTTTAGGTCTACCATAGACGAAAAATTCCCTCTTTTTCGGGAACCACGGGATAGGAAGGAATAGGAATCCTAGACCCTGTTCCCTTACAGTAACTGGCTATCACTCACAGGACAGAGAGGCCCCAAAACACACTTCAAATATGCCTCACTGTTATCTGGCTGACAGATAAAATGAGAGGTGGAGCCTGCCTCTACAAGGAGGCAGGCTCCACCTAGCATCTACTGAGATACTATTTCCGTAGCCTATCTGGGACATCTTGTATCCGCCTCAATAAGATGCCGCACTTGACACTGTGGCAATAAAATGGACATCCAGCGCCAGCAGCTGGATTTGAACCAACAACCTTTGAGTTGCAAAGCACAAAGCTAACCACTAGGCTACATTGGCTGCTTCAAGTAAGCCTCCAGCTTAGTCCATTGATCCTAAAAAGAACAGCTATCCTCTCTAGGAATCGAAGTCTCTAGCCAGAGTAGAGAAGACCTACTACTTTAGGCACTGTGCGCCTGATATTTAATGGAGACAGTGACAGGAAACATCTCTTTAAAGACAGGAGACGGATGAAGGAATTATACTGTCCGAATTTGAGGTTTCACCCTCAGAGGCTACCAACGTATACTCCTCATCAAACTTATGAGGAAGAGCAAACAGTGTAGCAGCAGGAGTGTACAGAAACCTTACCAGTGACGTGCACTCATAAGAGGCAGGTGAGGCAGTGCCTACCCTGGCCAATCTATGTATTACACCCTTTTTTGTACAAATTTAAAAAAAAAAAAAAATCCTTTTTTTTTTTCAAATATATATTTTTTTAAAAAACAGGTGACCCCCCCCTACCCCCCCACCCCTCCACCAAATTTATTTTGTTATGTGCATTGTGCAAAACTTTATAATACATTACATGTATTAAATTATACAAGAATACATACATTCATATTGCGCAATAATAAACTGGAGGCTAGCTATCCTTATATTGCGCAATATGAAATGTATTGGGAACTATGGGCCGCTGAGAGACTGCTGCTGCATCAAGAGGATAATCAGTGCTAATGCAGCAGTGCTCTCAATGCGGCCCATGCTCCCACACCGGAGGCTCGCCTCGGGAGCCCTGAGCCCTGCCTGCCCGGCCGCTCAGCCAATCAGGCATCAGTATGTCTGAGTCTCTAGGCTGAGTTGCCGGGCGGGAAATTGTTGCATCTTGCGATCCTTGGTGCGGTCAGGACAGGCAGTGACGTCAGCACGCAACGTCACCGTCACGTGACCCCGCTTGCCCGCTCATACTAGAGCCCCAGCCTTCACACACTCGGCGACAGGAGTCTAGGACACAGTCTGAGTCACCGAGTTACTGCTCTCTGCAGTCTGAAGATTAACCAACCAGATCATTGTCAACTGTCTGTGTCAGTCTGCTACAGCGGAGCGCTAGAGACTGAGGTGAGATGATGCGGGTGGTCCAGCAAGGCAGGGTACAACATTGGCTGCTGCTAACTGCTAAGTATTATTTCCTACAACTGACCGTGTGTGCTCACCATATTGTGTTAAATATGAAGATTTTGTATTCGCATATACTTTTTTTTTGTCATAAGGACACTTTTATACATGCACGTGTATGATTTTGTATATCCAAACATGCAATTGAAAATTAAACAGATTCATGAGTTGCAAAATACTTGTAACTATGCTAAGGGTCATAAATGGCAGAGGTGGCACGTTACAAGTGTAATTAGCAAATCGTGTTACAGAGGAAGCTTTTGAAAGTCTGTTCTTTTGCAAGAGGGTTGCCAGCTGTCAGTCACAGAAATAGGGAGGTAGTTCATCAATCCCTATGGTTCTGTGCAGCTCCTGTCAGCCATAATATGAGCCCCATTCATACCACATTGTGTACAGTCTCATTCAGCTATAAGCCCCAAGCAGACCTCATATCAGACCTGCACCACCATAGCCCCTGTCAATCATATGCCCACATCAGACACTGTGCTGCAATAGAGGGCTCCCCACCCCTTGGCAAATGCAAGCTTGTCTCATGACAGGTAGCTGGGTCAGTGGCGAGTGATATGTGGGATATGTCAGGTTATGGGGCTTTTATAAAGCTGTTCTGTCAGTAGCTGCTCTATGAGTTCAGAGTATCAAAGGAGTCTAGTCCCCAGCAGAAATAATCCTCCTGGTGTCCTTATTTTGTATTACCCAAAGAGTACATGGCATGTGTGGATCAGGATGCTTTGTTATTCTCCTCACTGACAGGATTAAACATGGAAAGGGCAAGAAAAAAACCCACAGACACAATCAGACACTGAAGCAGAAAAAAAACAGACCGAATAAAAAAAAGATATCAGACTGTTACTGAGGAGTCCTCAGTAACAAGTCTGATATCTTTTTTTTATTCGGTCTGTTTTTTTTCTGCTTCAGTGTCTGACTGTCACTGTGTCTGTGTTTTTTTTTTCTTGCCCTTTCCATGTTTAATCCTAGGTAGTTGTCCCCTTCAAGTGAGGGAAGACCTCTAGTACCTGTGAGCCGTCTGACTTTTATTTGGCTCTGATTTTACCTGCACCCAGATGTACAGATTTCTTTATGTGGGTGTCATAATGATAGAGAGGAAATATAAGATTTTCATACTTACAAATAAGTCCAATTATTTAATGTTTAGAATGACTAACTGCCTTGGTCTTTATTCATTGTGAGGTTGTTCCTTGGTGTTCTGTTTCTCTGCTACTTCTATGGCTTTATATTCCATAAATGTGATGGGTCAAGAGCATTGAAAGGGTGATGCTATTTTAATTTGATTCATACCCTTCTATAAGTGAATACCAAAGTAATAACCAATTGCACAGAATTCTGCTTCTCTCTCTTGGAGTTGCTTTCTTGGATTGGTAATCTTTGGCAGATACAATTTTTAGGTTGTGCTATGGCTACCTCTTAAAATTGTAACACACATTCTTAATTTATTTTGAAAAGATGAGGTTTTATAATAATGTATTTTCTATATAAAATGAGTTCATACAATAACTATTATAATATTGTGGCTTTCCCTAGTTGTACACAACAGTGAAGCTGGCCCTTTAATCAGCAGCTGGATATCTAGAAGCTAGTAACCTGAATTATTGACTGCCCAGACTTGCTCCCCCTAGAGAGTCCTAGGTAGAAATAATCTCATGCTGATAATGCAGGTTCTTGCCTGTGCTTTGGTTTTCCAATTTTGTTAAAATTTTGTAAAATGTCCACCACAGCCTTTGTCTGTGCCTATACCTGTTCACCAGCTGCCACTGGTTCACAACATTTTTATATTTACTGAATAATGAAGGAATCTATAAGCATAATTTGCAGCATTGAAGTAAAAAAGTATGTTTGAAACATATTTTAATGGGCCTGGATTTCTAGATCTCATAATCAGAGCAAGCATTTTGTTATCTGGCAAGAGTTTCTGTTACAATCCTTTAGACTAAAAACAGATGTTTACTAAGTTGACCAGTTTTCAAAGACACCATTGAAAGGGAGATGAAACCCCATATGTTTTCTTTCATGATTTAGAAAGAGCATGCAATTTTAAATAACTTTCAAATTTACATCTAATATCTGATTTTTGTTTCATTCTTTTGATATCCTTTGATGAAAAGCATATCTAAATATGCTTAGAAGCTACTGAGCTTATTTAGATATGAATTTCAACAAAGGATATCTGTTTTCTTCATTCTTTTGATATCCTTTGTTGAAAAGCATATCTAAATATGCTCAGAAGCTATTGAGCATATTTAGATATGAATTTCAACAAAGGATATCTGATTTTCTTCATTCTTTTGATATCCTTTGTTGAAAAGCATATCTAAATATGCTCAGTAGCTTCTAAGCATATTTAGATATGCTTTTCAACAAAGGATATCAAAAGAATGAAGAAAATCAGATATCCTTTGTTGAAAATCATATCTAAATATGCTCAGTAGATACTGAATGGTGGCTGCATATAGATATTGGCTCGCCCATGTGCAATTGCTATTTCTTCAACAAAGGATATCTAAAGAATGAAGGCGTATCCGATTCCTAGACACTGCCTCACCAGCCTCTGAAGTCACCGCACATCACTGAACCTTACTATCTCTAATTCCCCTCTTGCATATTCCCTTGAGTATAGGAAAAAGCAGATAATGCCGCAGATACCACTGAAGATACCTGAGCAGCAACTTCTGCCAGCAAATAAACTTCTCCAGGAGATTGAGAGGAACCACAGGGCACTGCATGTGATGCCATTGAGTCTTGGGACACGAAAGGAGAAAGGTGTGTCATAGCCTGAACAGCATCAACCTGAGAGACATTGGGTTCAGAGGTCTATCTCAACATGAGAAATTGTAGCTAGGCAAGCAGCACAAAATTGGACAACAATATGTGCTATAATACATAACATAAAGAACAAAACATAAAGATGTTCTTGATGTAAAATAAAAGTTTTTATTTAACCATACAAGTATATAAACCTGTAATTATGATGTGTACTGTACTTTAATAACACTGGTAGGGCTTTGAGAGCAATACTAGCAATAAGCTATGGAAAAAACAAATCAATTTAAACAACATCAGTTCTGACTGAAGTAGGCATATACAGTATATCTTAAAAAAACCAACTCTGCATTTCATTTAATCTGCCTCCCCAGTCTAACTTAGCTCTGGAAGCACAACGGACCGATCCAAATTTAACCAACTGCATGTGAGACGCTACTCCGCAATTAACTCTAAATCAAGGTGGAGAAAACGGGTCACGTGACCCGCCGATGAGAAAACAGTGCCGCAATTAAGTACACGCTTACCCTCTCAGCAGCGTCTTTTCCCACCCAGAAACATGGCGGATGGACAAAATTTGATTTAACCCCTTAACGACCGAGGACGTGCAGGGTACGTCCTCAGAAAAAAGGCAGTTAACGCTAAGAACGTACCCTGCACGTCCTCGGTGTGGAAAGCAGCTGGAAGCGATCCTGCTCGCTTCCAGCTGCTTTCCGGTTATTGCAGTGATGCCTCGATATGGAGGCATCCTGCAATAACCTTTTACGGCCATCCGATGCAGAGAGAGCCACTCTGTGGCCCTCTCTGCACCGGACATCGATGGCCGGTATCGTTGGTGGGTGGGAGCTGGTGTGGGAGGTGGGTGGCGGCCATCGATGGCCCTGGTCATGTGGAGGGGGGCGGGATCGTGGGCGGGTAAGTCCGGGGGCGGGCACGCGCACGTGCACGAGGGGGCGGGGGCGGGTGCGTGCACGGGGAGGGAGCGGGTGGGAACCGCTACACTACGGAAAAAATGTGTCCCAAAACAATAAAAGTGGGACAAAATTTAAATCTATAAAAAAGCCCTTAGGTGTGATTTAGGTGGTGGGGGTTGGTCCGTGGGGGGGGTGGGGGGTTAGGGATTGAGATACACTACAGGAAAAAAAATAAAAAAAATAAAAAATAAACATTTGATTGTTCAAAATGGGTACTGGCAGACAGCTGCCAGTACCCAAGATGGCCCCCAATAAGGCTGAGAGGGAGGCTTAGAGAGCTGTTTTGGGGGGGATCAGGGGGTTGGGGGTTAAGGGGGGATCCTAAACACAGCATATGTAAATATGCTTTTTTTTTTTTTCTTAAAAAAAAAACTTTTATTTTAGTACTGGCAGACTTTCTGCCAGTACTTAAGATGGCGGGGACAATTGTGGGGTGGGGGAGAGAAGGGAGCTGTTTGGGAGGGATCAGGGGGTGGGATGTGTCAGGTGGGAGGCTGATCTCTACACTAAAGCTAAAATTAACCCTGCAAGCTCCCTACAAACTAGCTAATTAACCCCTTCACTGCTAGCCATAATACACGTGTGATGCGCAGCAGCATTTAGCGACTTTCTAATTACCATAAAGCAACGCCAAAATCATATATGTCTGCTATTTCTGAACAAAGGGCATCCCAGAGAAGCATTTACAACCATTTGTGCCATAATTGCACAAGCTGTTTGTAAATAATTTCAGTGAGAAACCTAAAATTGTGAAAAAAGTAAAGTTTTTTTTACTTTGATCGCATTTGGCGGTGAAATGGTGGCATGAAATATACCAAAATGGGCCTAGATCAATACTTGGGGTTGTCTACTACACTACACTAAAGCTAAAATTAACCCTAGAAGCTCCCTACATGCTCCCTAATGAACCCCTTCAATGCTGGGCATAATACACGTATTGTGCGCAGTGGCATTTAGCAGCCTTCTAATTACCAAAAAGCAAAGCCAAAGCCATATATGTCTGCTATTTCTGAACAAAGGGGATCCCAGAGAAGCATTTACAACCATTTATTCTATAATTGCATAAGTTGTTTGTAAATAATTTCAGTGAGAAACCTAAAGTTTGTGAAAAAATTTGTGAAAAAGTGAACAATTTTTTTTATTTGATCGCATTTGGCGGTGAAATAGTGGCATGAAATATACCAAAATGGGCCTAGATCAATACTTTGGGATGTCTTTGAAAAAAATATATATACATGTCAATAGATATTCAGGGATTCCTGAAAGATATTAGTGTCCCAATGTAACTAGCGCTAATTTTGAAAAAAAGTGGTTTGGAAATAGCAAAGTGCTACTTGTATTTATGGCCCTATAACTTGCAAAAAAAGCAAAAGAAGATGTAAACATTGGGTATTTCTAAACTCAGGACAAAATTTAGAAACTATTTAGCATGGGTGTTTATTGGTGGTTGTAGATGTGTAACAGATTTTGGGGGTCAAAGTTAGAAAAAAGTGTGTTTTTTTCCATTTTTTCTTCATATTTTATAATGTTTTTTTATAGTAAATTATAAGATATGATGAAAATAATGGTATCTTTTGAAAGTCCATTTAATGGCGAGAAAAACGGTATATAATATGTGTGGGTACAGTAAATGAGTAAGAGGAAAATTACAGCTAAACACAAACACCGCAAAAATGTAAAAATAGCCCTGGTCCCAAACGGACAGAAAATGGAAAAGTGCTGCGGTCATTAAGGGGTTAAAAAACACAACAAAAAAACACAAGGGATCGGTAAGAAAGTTAGTAAAGGCAACAAAAACAACATCATTTTGTGCTGTTGCTGCAAAGAATCCTAGAGACCACAGCGTATAATGCCTAAACTTCTCAGGCAAAAAAAATATAACAGTGCATGGGAAGTTATTTCTGCAAACTGTGGCCTAGATTTAGAGTTTGGCGGTAGCTGTCAAAACCAGCGTTAGAGGCTCCTAACGCTGGTTTTGGGCTACCGCCGGTATTTGGAGTCAGTCAGGAAAGGTCTAACGCTCACTTTCCAGCCGCGACTTTTCCATACCGCAGATCCCCCTACGCCATTTGCGTATCCTATCTTTTCAATGGGATCTCTCTAACGCTGGTATTTAGAGTCTTGGCTGAAGTGAGCGTTAGAAATCTAACGACAAAACTCCAGCCGCAGAAAAAAAACAGGAGTTAAGAGCTTTTTGGGCTAACGCCGGTTCATAAAGCTCTTAACTACTGTGCTCTAAAGTACACTAACACCCATAAACTACCTATGTACCCCTAAACCGAGGCCCCCCACATCGCCGCCACTCGATTACATTTTTTTAACCCCTAATCTGCCGACCGCCACCTACGTTATACTTATGTACCCCTAATCTGCTGCCCCTAACACCGCCGACCCCTATATTATATTTATTAACCCCTAATCTGCCCCCCACAACGTCGCCGCCAGCTACCTACAATAATTAACCCCTAATATGCCGACCGCAAAGCGCTGCCACCTACGTTATCCTTATGTACCCCTAATCTGCTGCCTCTAACACCGCCGACCCCTATATTATATTTATTAACCCCTAACCTGCCCCCCACAACGTCGCCGCCAGCTACCTACAATAATTAACCCCTAATCTGCCGACCGCAAAGCGCCGCCACCTACGTTATCCTTATGTACCCCTAATCTGCTGCCCCTAACACCGCCGACCCCTATATTATATTTATTAACCCCTAATCTGCCCCCCACAACGTTGCCACCAGCTACCTACAATAATTAACCCCTAATCTGCCGACCGCAAAGCGCCGCCACCTACGTTATCCTTATGTACCCCTAATCTGCTGCCCCTAACTCCGCCGACCCCTATATTATATTTATTAACCCCTAATCTGCCCCCACAACGTCGCCGCCAGCTACCTACAATAATTAACCCCTAATCTGCCGACCGCACCTCACCGCTACTATAATAAATGTATTAACCCATAAAGTCTAACCCTAACACTAACACCCCCCTAAATTAAATATAATTTAAATCTAACGAAATAAATTAACTATTATTAAATAAATTATTCCTATTTTAAACTAAATACTTACCTGTAAAATAAACCCTAATATAGCTACAATATAACGAATAATTATATTGTAGCTATTTTAGGATTAATATTTATTTTACAGGCAACTTTGTATTTATTTTAACCAGGTACAATAGCTATTAAATAGTTAAGAACTATTTAATAGCTAAAATAGTTAAAATAATTACAAAATTACCTGTAAAATAAATCCTAACCTAAGTTACAATTAAACCTAACACTACACTATCAATAAATTAATTAAATACAATACCTACAAATAACTACAATTAAATAAACTAACTAAAGTACAAAAAATAAAAAAGAACTAAGTTACAAAAAATAAAAAAATATTTACAAACATTAGAAAAATATTACAACAATTTTAAACTAATTACACCTACTCTAAGCCCCCTAATAAAATAACAAAGACCCCCAAAATAAAAAAATGCCCTACCCTATTCTAAATTAAAAAATTTCAAAGCTCTTTTACCTTACCAGCCCTGAAAAGGGCCATTTGCGGGGCATGCCCCAAATAATTCAGCTCTTTTGCCTGTAAAAAAAAACATACAATACCCCCCCCAACATTACAACCCACCACCCACATACCCCTAATCTAACCCAAACCCCCCTTAAATAAACCTAACACTAAGCCCCTGAAGATCTTCCTACCTTATCTTCACCATGCCAGGTTCACCGATCCGTCCTCCGAAGTCTTGATCCAAGCCTCCGAAATCTTCATCCAAGCCCAAGCGGGGGCTGGCGATCCATAATCCGGCTGAAGTCTTCTATCAAGCGGCGGCTGAAGAGGTCCAGAAGAGGCTCCAAAGTCTTCATCCTATCCGGGAAGAAGAGGAGATCCGGACCGGCAACCATCTTGATCCAAGCGGCATCTTCTATCTTCATCCGATAACGAACGGCTCCATCTTGAAGACCTCCAACGCGGATCCATCCTCTTCTTCCGACGTCCAACTGAAGAATGAAGGTTCCTTTAAGGGACGTCATCCAAGATGGCGTCCCTCGAATTCCGATTGGCTGATAGGATTCTATCAGCCAATCAGAATTAAGGTAGGAAAATTCTGATTGGCTGATGGAATCAGCCAATCAGATTCAAGTTCAATCCGATTGGCTGATTGGATCAGCCAATCAGATTGAGCTCGCATTTTATTGGCTGATCGTAACAGCCAATAGAATGCGAGCTCAATCTGATTGGCTGATTGGATCAGCCAATCGGATTGAACTTGAATCTGATTGGCTGATTCCATCAGCCAATCAGAATTTTCCTACCTTAATTCCGATTGGCTGATAGAATCCTATCAGCCAATCGGAATTCGAGGGACACCATCTTGGATGACGTCCCTTAAAGGAACCTTCATTCTTCAGTTGGATGTCGGAAGAAGAGGATGGATCCGCGTCGGAGGTCTTCAAGATGGAGCCGTTCGTCATCGGATGAAGATAGAAGATGCCGCTTGGATCAAGATGGTTGCCGGTCCGGATTTCCTCTTCTTCCCGGATAGGATGAAGACTTTGGAGCCTCTTCTGGACCTCTTCAGCCGCCGCTTGATAGAAGACTTCAGCCGGATTATGGATCACCAGCCCCCGCTTGGGCTTGGATGAAGATTTCGGAGGCTTGGATCAAGACTTCGGAGGACGGATCGGTGAACCTGGTATGGTGAAGATAAGGTAGGAAGATCTTCAGGGGCTTAGTGTTAGGTTTATTTAAGGGGGGTTTGGGTTAGATTAGGGGTATGTGGGTGGTGGGTTGTAATGTTGGGGGGTATTGTATGTTTTTTTTTACAGGCAAAAGAGCTGAATTATTTGGGGCATGCCCCGCAAATGGCCCTTTTCAGGGCTGGTAATGTAAAAGAGCTTTGAACTTTTTTAATTTAGAATAGGGTAGGGCATTTTTTTGGGGGGGTTTTTTGTTATTTTATTAGGGGGCTTAGAGTAGGTGTAATTAGTTTAAAATTGATGTAATATTTTTCTAATGTTTGTAAATATTTTTTTATTTTTTGTAACTTAGGTCTTTTTTATTTTTTGTACTTTAGTTAGTTTATTTAATTGTATTTATTTGTAGGTATTGTATTTAATTAATTTATTGATAGTGTAGTGTTAGGTTTAATTGTAACTTAGGTTAGGATTTATTTTACAGGTAATTTTGTAATTATTTTAACTATTTTAGCTATTAAATAGTTCTTAACTATTTAATAGCTATTGTACCTGGTTAAAATAAATACAAAGTTGCCTGTAAAATAAATATTAATCCTAAAATAGCTACAATATAATTATTCGTTATATTGTAGCTATATTAGGGTTTATTTTACAGGTAAGTATTTAGCTTTAAATAGGAATAATTTATTTAATAATAGTTAATTTATTTCGTTAGATTTAAATTATATTTAATTTAGGGGGGTGTTAGTGTTAGGGTTAGACTTAGCTTTAGGGGTTAATCCATTTATTAGAGTTAGCAGCGAGATCCGGTTGGCAGATTAGGGGTTAATAATTGAAGTTAGGTGTCGGCGATGTTAGGGAGGGCAGATTAGGGGTTAATACTATTTATTATAGGGTTATTGAGGCGGGGGTGAGGCGGTTTAGGGGTTAATAACTTTATTATAGTAGCGGTGAGGTGCGGTCGGCAGATTAGGGGTTAATAAGTGTAGGTAGGTAGCGGCGACGTTGGGGGGGCAGATTAGGGGTTAATAAATATAATATAGGGGTCGGCGGTGTTAGGGGCAGCAGATTAGGGGTACATAGCTATAATGTAGGTTGCGGCGGTGTGCGGAGCGGCAGATTAGGGGTTAATAATAAAATGCAGGGGTCAGCGATAGCGGCGGCGGCAGATTAGGGGTTAATAGGTGTAAGGTTAGGGGTGTTTAGACTCGGGGTACATGTTAGAGTGTTAGGTGCAGACGTAGGAAGTGTTTCCCCATAGGAAACAATGGGGCTGTGTTAGGAGCTGAACGCTGCTTTTTTGCAGGTGTTAGGTTTTTTTTCAGCTCAAACTGTCCCATTGTTTCCTATGGGGGAATCGTGCACGAGCACGTTTTTGAAGCTGGCCGCGTCCGTAAGCACCGCTGGTATCGTGAATTGCAGTTGCGGTAAATATGCTATACGCTCCTTTTTTGGAGCCTAACGCAGCCCTTCTGTGAACTCTAAATACCAGTGGTATTTAAAAGGTGCGGGGAAAAAAAAGCACGCGTAGCTAACGCACCCCTTTGGCCGCAGAACTCTAAATCTAGCCGATTGTTTCCCTCAATGTACAGGAAAACCACACAAATGTACTAAAAACTAGAAGTTTGCTAGCTGAACCCACAAATAAATAAAAGTATTACCCTTAAATAAAAAGTAATACCCCTGTCTCTAGTCACATCTAAGTGCCTGCTCCCTGTCTGTCAGTATCATTGTAAAGGGTACATTAGTCCCATAAAAAGCTGCAGTT